>NC_141755.1:15847500-16147500 GCF_982258835.1 Parasteatoda tepidariorum | reverse complement strand
GAATTAATAGAATAAGTTCAATTAGGTGATCACCGGATTTGAATCACTTGCTGATTCTAGCCCGGTATTTAATTTTATTAACAAAAGCATACTTACTGTAGTCATCCCTCATATTTTCTTTTTTGTTGAAAGGTTGATTCAAAATTATTTTAATTTTGACACGAATAATCTGCAAAAAAATTAATATTTGTTTGAAAATTAAAAAAAAATTAAGATTAAACCTCACTCGTTAAGCTCGCCGGCCCTCTGTTTCGTGGTTCCTTTCGAATAAATTCGTTATCCGAGTTCACTTAGTTATTAATGCTTACATATGTAAGTCTAACTTTGTATGAATATGGTGTTACATATGGGTCATTCTCACAAAAACAGTCATTTTCATGTCTCCAGTATATTTTATGTTTGTTTTACAGCTTACGAGAAAGAAAATTAAGGGAAAGTGTCCTTCAGAGTGCGAGCTAACAAAAGAATAAAAATAAAATTATCAATTTTTATTTTTTATTTATTTTAGGTAATTAAAATATACCAATATGTCATTCTCTCACTTGTCCCCACTGCTGATTTAAAAAAAGAAAATAATTGTTTCTGAAATAAATATTTTTTTTTTTACAAATTCGTGTTTTTTATTTCAGAATACTGAAATATAGAATGCAGAAAATCAATTTTAAATTGAATTTCTGAGAAAAATATTAACACAGCACTATTTTAAACTTTGTCCCCAGTGTTTCGCGTCATTCCCTCACAACAATGTTCTTATCACCTGCAATCTTCTTAGAATAAAAATATTTTAATAAAAACTTCAGAAGTTAACAACTGGCATCATAGAACAAAATTGCAGCATGTTTCCATCTTCAACTTAAAGAAGCTTTGCTGTGGAATAAATTTGAATGAATCAAACCAGGTAAAATTTTTTACATTTGTCATTCCCTCATGTCATTTTTTAGAGTAAAATAAAATACAACTTCATCGAGAAAGTAGATAGTTATATGTTGCTTTCTTGTATGAATATAATTGTATGTGATTGACTTCAGAAATTAATTAGGCCTAACTGATATTTTTAAATTTTATTGAATTCGTCATTCCCTCACTAGTGCATAAAGTGAGGGAATGACGCTGAAGTGAGGGAATGATTCAAGATGAGTATATTATCAAATTTTTTTTTGTTTAATCGTGCCAGCCAATTTTATTTCCCAAACATGTAAAAACTATTAAATATATAAGACTAAATTATAATAAATATTAGATATACTTAGTATGTTATCATTTTAAAACTTTAGGTAGATGTAACTTCGATAAAAACATGTGTTAAAATAAAATATCATTCCCTCACTATTAGTGTCATTCCCTCACTTTTTAAATAGTGAAAATAATGAATTTACTTATTAATTAATTTGAAAAATAAATTAAAAAATTAATAAATTAATTTATTATATTAATTAATTTATTTATTAAATTAATTAATTAATTATTAATTATTATAAATTAATTAAATAAATTAATCTATTAAATTAATTAATTTATTTATTAAATTAATTAATTAATTATTAATTATTATAAATTAATTAATTATAAATTAATTATTTAAAAAATTAATTAATTTAAATATTAAGTATAATTTATAGGATATATACTTTCTTTATAATGCCATTACATATTTCTATTAGTATAAAACGTTTCAGAGCTTTTTATTCACTTTACTTTTTTGGGATTTTATGAACTGAAAAATGACAGTTTTCGTGAGAATGACCCATATATATTTTATTTAAAAATATATGAAATATATTTTTTAAAGTATGAAGCATACATATCCTATAAAACCTTTGATTAATATAAATTTTGATGCTTATTTTGTTTGAGTTATTGCCTCATTCATTGCCTATATTAGTATATTATTTATCTTTGACCACAATTAGGAAAGAGTTTTTCTTAATTTAAGGTATGATTTTCACAATAAGGTTTGACCGCAACTGCCTGGCGGCGACAATAATTTAGAAAGCAGCGTTGAAAGGGTTCCCTCCCAAAAGGTGACCCAGATTCAAATCCCGGAGATAAATCTCGTTACGAATTCAACTCCCTGCTCGAACCGACTATAGAAAAAAACGATGAAAAATAGCACCAGTATTAAGATACATCAAGAGTTAGTTTTCACTTGCCAACGAACTAATTGGGGATGGTTCTTGTTGCTTCTCTCTTAATGCAACGCAAATGCGGTTTATTTCCATCTGTCAGTATTACATGTAGACTAATTAAGTAATATATATATATATATATATATATATATATATATATATATATATATATATATATATATATATATATATATATATATATATATATATATATATATATATATATATATATGGGCAATTCCGCGAAAGTGTCAACTTTTAAGTGAAATTTCTTTTTTATGAATTGCATATTTTAATTTTAAAAATATGTTCAAAAATAGCCAAAGTCTACATATTACGTTTAATTTTTGATAATTTTAAGTTTTTTGAATCTGGCAGCATTCTAAAGTAATCATATGGCTGACAAGTGAATTCTTCACATTTGTGCTCAAATTGTTTTCTTGAAAAATACTTATAATATAAAAGAAATGTATCTTTCCTTTGCAATATTTTGATAAAAATATGCATATAGTACAAAATTTAAACATTTAAAACATAGCCTTTAAGTCATTTTAAGTTTAATATATTAAATAAAAGTAACTTTTTTTGTGTCATTCCGTCACATGTTTTAGTATATTTTTTTAAATAGCAACTGCGTTTTTGAATGAAAATGTATATATTTTGGAATATAAAGCAGATGTGGCATAAGAATCAATGAGGAATTGTAAAATTCTATGCATTTGATTATTAACTTCCAGTAATTAGCGTGACGGAATGACACATCTTCGGCGATGGAATGACAAAATAAGTCCTTGAGAAGCTTAGTCAAAAACTAGGGAATTATTTTTTCTTCAATTATCCTAATGGCTAAAACAGCTGTTGAAAGACAGATAAAATGTTGAAAAAGACCAAGATCCCCATGATATGATGAAGAAAAAAAACAGAGAAAGAAAGGCAGAGAAGAAAGCTTCCGCGACAAAAGTTGAACTTAAAAAACTCAGAAGTGCAAACGCTGTTGTGCAGAGATTGTGTAAACAAAGAAAAAATCAAATTCTTCCAATCTCTTCACATATAAATAATTTAAATTCCCTATATAAATTCCTGCAGAGTCTTGGTAAAGCCATAAAAGAAAATTGTACACTCACCATAAAAAAAATTTTACACTCACTTCAAAATCACCAATAGAGGTAAAAAAATTAATTCAGTTTTTATGTGAGAAGTATTTAACATCGAACTCAAAAGAAACTAAGAGAGAAAAGTAATGTTGATGAGCTGTTAAATTTGGCTAAAAAAAATTTACAGTCAAGATGATGTTAGTTACAAGCCCCCAAGTATGAAGGATTCAGTCATAATACAAACTCTGACAGAGTAACGAAGAGTGCAGATGCAATATATACTTATCGCCTGAAAAGAGGCTTTTCATAAAGAAGCATATATTGATGTAAAGTGTGTCTTATCTCATTTTTGTTTTTATTCTCATTTTTGTTAAGTGTATTTCATTAATACCTCACAGCACATGTACCTATAAATACCATGTAATTGTGATGTTGTTCTAAAAGGCCAAACAAGATGTTGGCTGCTGTAAAATGGCACATAATATGTAAAAGAATTTTATGATTTCATAAAGTCGAAGCAACAAATCGTTGAAGTTTTGTTTCTGTCCAGCTATTCTATTTAAGAGAGGGCAAAAGAGAATGACTTCAGCTAGACACTTGCTACATTAGCATTGCCAGGAACAAGAGACCTGCACTAGATGAATCATCAAAATTGGAATGCTTTCTAATTTTAACCAAAACCAAGTGTATGATTTGAAAAGCCATTGTTTTGAAGAGGAAATGGAAAATATGATTGAGGAGTATGCGGTCGGCTCTTTAATCATTGTCCCATACTGCGAAAAAAAAGAAGGTACATTTATATGCAGCGCAAATTACTTTGATAAACGAAAACGATTTAGATAATAAAGTATTTAAAGAACATGGGACAAAAATTGATTTATGCATAAATTTCCTGAGAACGAAGATAAGATGCGACATTGGCAAGTTAGATATAAAACCTCTTCTGAGACAACCTAATTTTCAAATTGTTGAAATTTTAACTGATTCTTACGTAAATATTAATTCTGTTTATCTTTTACATTCTGTTTATCATTTACATATTAATAAAACATTTTTTAAATGAAGACTTTCTTCCACTAAACTTTTTGTCATTCCGTCACGGTCATTCCGTCACAGAAAATAGATGTTAATAACTGCTAGCCAACCTGAGGTTAATTTTCCAAATTCACAATTCACATTGCTTACACATTATACTAAAAGTAAGAAATAGTTCAGGAAAATAATAGTTGCAAAATTCACAGAAACTACCAGTTCTAAGCGGCATGCCGAAAGCTTGGTTGCCAAAATGTCATTCCGTCACACAAGTAAAAAGTTCATAAAATTAAAAATAAAAAAAATACAAAATTCTTTTTTTTAGTTTATGAATCACATTATACCAATAATAATGATATGCACGAGAAAAAATCATGCTTATTTGAAATTAGATGCATAGAAACTTCAATTAATTGTCATCATGCAAGTCAAAATGTCATTCCGTCACATATGGAATTGCCCATATATATATATATATATATATATATATATATATATATATATATATATATATATATATATATATATATATATATATATATATACAGTGGTGGCCAAAAGTGTGGACACTTTTTGAAAGTTTCATGTTTTTCAACTTTGTTTGCTTGTAGAATATATTAATTGTCACTTAAATACAATTATTTATATATCAAATTGAAGGGAATTTAATCTAGAATTTAATAATAAATACAGTATTACAATATCTGTATTACAAAAAAAGTTATGCAACTAATAGTAAGATCTATCTTAGATTTTCATTTTTTTAAAGTGATACTTACACAATCAATACTTAGTGGGATAACCCTTATTTTTTAAGACAGCTTCACAGCGTCTTTTCATCGAGTGAACGAGGGTTTGGAGTTCATCTTTCGTAATCACATGGTGCCAAGAAACAATTATAGCTTCAATAAGTTGTCTTTTATTGGACGGACGTTTTTTTCGTACAAGAATTTTCAAACGTTGCCACAAATTTTCAATTGAATTGAGATCAGGGCTGTTTCCTGGCCATGGTAATATATCTATGACTTTATTTTGAAACCATGCTTTGCATACTTTTGCTATGTGGCATGGAGCTGAATCTTGCTGAAGAATAAATGGTGCGTTGTTGGGGAAGAGATCACTCATGGAAGGTATCAATTTTGGTTTCAGGACAGTTTTGATGGTTTTTTTGGCATTCAAGATGCCAAATCAGGCCGAAACAAATGCACAAGTGCTACTGCCGATAGAAATATTAAACGGCTATGCCTTCAAGATAGAAAAATTTCATCAGATACCATTAGATGTGAAATGAATGCAGCGGGTATTGCAGTAAGTTCAAGAACAGTAAGCAGAAGGTTATCAGGATTTGTATTACAAGCTAGAATTCCAAGGAAAAAAACCATATTTAAATCAAAAGCAAAGCGAAAAACGAGTTAAGTGGGCAAAAGAACACATTAAATGGTCAGAAAATCAACGGAAGCAAGTAATCTGGAGCGATGAGAGTAAAATATCGCTCTTTGGTAGTGATGGTAGAAAATACGTGAGACGTAGAGTAGGTGAAGCACTTCATCCTGATTGCATTTGAAGCAACTACATAAAACTCAACAAATGTCATGATTTGGGTATGTATGTCTGCAGATGGTGTGGGGCGAAGTCAAGTGATTGATGGCATCCTGAATGCCAAAAAATACATCGAAACTGTCCTGAAACCAAAATTGATACCTTCCATCAGGTATCTCTTTCCCAACAACGCACCATTTATTTTTCAGTAGGATTCAGCTCCATGCCACACAGCAAAAGTATGCAAAGCATGGTTTCAAAATAAAGGCATAAATGTATTACCATGGCCAGGAAACAGCCCAGATCTCAATCCAACTGAAAATTTGTGGCGACGTTTGAAAATTCTTGTACGAAAAAACGTCCATCCAATAAAAGACAACTTATTGAAGATATCATTGTTTCTTGGCACCATGTGATTACGAAAGATGAACTCCAAACACTTGTTCACTCGATGAAAAGACACTGTGAAGCTGTCTTAAAAAATAAGGGTTATCCTACTAAGTATTGATTGTGTAAGTATCACTTTAAAAAAATGAAAATCTAAGATAGATCTTACTATTAGTTGCATAACTTTTTTTGTAATACAGATATTGTAATACTGTATTTATTATTATATTCTACATTAAATTCCCTTCAATTTGATATGTAAACGTTTGTATTTAAATGACAATTATTCTACAAGCACACAAAGTTGAAAAACATGAAACTTTCAAAAAGTGTCCACACTTTTGGCCACCAGTGTATATATATATATATATATATATATATATATATATATATATATATATATATATATATATATATATATATATATATATATATATATATATATATATATATATATATATATATATATATATATATATATATATATATATATATATATATATATATATATATATATATATATATATATATATATATATATATATATATATATATATATATATATATAATAACAGGGCTGCATCCCTGTTATCATTCGTGTATTCATCTTTAGAAATATGCAGTCAAAAGCCATAATAAGTTATCAAAAGGTTTATTAAAAGTTATGCTGGTGGTTATAACAGTTCACATCTACACTCCACACTGGAGGGGGTGTGGACAAGACTCCGGATGGTTCCGGCAGATGTTTATTGGTTATTGGAACACGTTATTCAGAAAGAGACGTGCGAAAACCTTCGTTCCCGCATTAAATACTACAGAGATTGGTGTAATTAGGTTCCAGTCGTACATACCTTTGTAACTCTACGCATTATGGAAAATCATTTAATGCTTCCTAATATGGAAGTGAAAGAGGGACAAGATTCTAAAAACAACTCCTCCTTTGAAATATAAATCGAATTATTATTCAATGGTATGTTTTCAGCCTTGAATTGAAAATAGAATATCTCTACGCTTACTCTTTAACAAAGACATTTTATGAAACCGAAAGAGTTTTAATTCCTTTATTAATACAAAAGTATTTATAATTTTTGTATTACATGTGTATATATATATATATATATATATATATATATATATATATATATATATATATATATATATATATATATATATATATATATATATATATATATACAGTGGAGCATCGTTTATACGACGATCACTTATACGACGTTTACATTTATACGACGCACAAAATCGGTTATACGTCGGTTTTTAGATTTTGTTCACGTTTATTTAATTTTTTATTTTTACTTGTGTATTTTAAAAAAGGGCGGAATTTGCCAACATGAATGATACAGAAAAGGGTGCCAACAAGAATGCTTGGATGACGACCGTAATTTTTACTAGATGACTGAAAAAACTTGACAATGTTATGAAGAAGGAAAAACGAAAAATTTTGCTATTCATCGACCAATGTCCAGCGCACCCATCGATACTAATTATTTCGGAAAATGTAAAAGCTCCCTTTTTTCCTGCAAATTGCACAAGTGCGCTTCAGCCATTAGATTTGGCAGTGATTAGAAATCTAAAATTGCATCATAGAAAGCAGTAAGTTCAACTCGCTATTCAAAGCATTGTAGAGACTAATAGCAGGAAAATATAATTAAAGGTAACATACATTCAAATTGCTCACTGCAATTTTTCTTCTTTGGTTATTTGTTTGTTTTGCTTTGTCTAATTTAGAAATTTATGTAAATCAACACGTTAAACATTAAAATTAACTGAAAACAGAGTTAGTTTAAATTTTAGAAGTTAAAATCGATTATACGACGTTATCGTTTATACGACGTTTTTCGGTGGTCCCTTTGGCGTCGTATAAACGATGCTCCACTGTATATATATATCTGTTTAGCCGTAGTTGAATAATCTAACAATAACTTATTAGGAGAAATCTTTTCTTATTTGTTATTTGCTGATTTGTTACGCATGCGCTCTGAAACTCTTGCTAACTAGAATATTTTTGCCTGCTTCAGTTGAATTAGCGATTTCGCGACAGCATGTTTTATTCTGGCTTTCAGCGAGTCTCAGGATGCAGAACCTTTTTCCCCAACTACTTTGGAAGTTTGAAGTATGTTCTAATTCAGTTTTTCATTTTAAAGTTTTTAATGAATAGTTTGTTTTGGTAATTTAGTTTTATTTCGTTATTCGATGGCTCATATTAGTTTAATTCATGTCAGTATTCCCCACAATATTAAACCTAAATTGCTGACATGAATCATTGATGCAAATGGTGATTTGAGTCACTAAATTCGAAACACTCATACGAATCACTTGACTCAAAACAATGACTGATCTAAATTATTGATCGGAATCGCTTCTTTCGTATAACTTTATTGGTGAATCATTGATTTTAATCACTTGCTCTGAAGTGAGCAAAATCACTTCGAAGTGTGTGAATCAAGTAAATGGAATCACTTGATTCGTTTTAAGTGATTCGCATCAGTGATTCGAATTAAGTGGTTCAAATCAAGAGGTTCAAATCACTGTTGGTGATTTGAATCTCTTAATTTGAAGCAATGATTCGCCCAAAGTGATTCGAAGCAATGATAGGAATCAAGTGATTCAGATTTCTCATTCAAATCATGTGGTTCGGATCACCGTTTAAATCAAGTGATTCAGATAACTGGTTCGAATCATGTAATTCAGATCAGTACGAATCAAGTGATTTAAATCACTGTTCGAATCAGGCGATTTGAATCAAGTTATTCAAATCCGTGACTCAAATCACTATTTGAATCAAATGATTTCGATCACTGATATAAATTAAGTTAGTAAAAAATGTGATTCAAATCAATATTCGAATAAATTAATTCGGTTTACTTATTGGATTCAAGTGATTCAGTTTGCTGATTTAAATCAAGTGATTCAGATCAGTAATGAAATTATTCTAAATAGAATTCGAATCAAGTGTTTCAGACCTGGAATACGATTCAAAATCATAATAATACGATTCAGGTCAGTGATTCGATTCAAGTGATCCGCATCAATAATCTGAATTGAGCTATTCGGATCCCTGATTCAAATTGAATGACTCACAATGCTATTAATCTTAGATTCTAATTACAGTTCATTTACCCAGTACTCATTTTACCTTTACCAAAGTCGATAGAAGAAAAAAAAGTTAGACTTCAATCTTGTTACTTACCATATCCTTCGTATAATTGCATTATATATATAAGCACACCGGACAAAAAATTAGTCACCCTTAGAGAAATCATAAAAAAGATCATTTAATAACGTGTAACACCGCCTCTGGATTTGATAAAAGCCTGGATCCGGTCAGGAAGTGAGCTCACAAGGTTTTGCAAGTACGTCAAATCCAGTTTAAGACCCTCGTTGAGGATTTGATGGAGGAAATTCACCAAATAGTTAGAATGCTGATTTTGGCGTTTTACCCGTTTACATGTCCCACAAATTTCCAATGGGGTTCAAGTCAGGTGATTTTGCAGGCCAGCCGAGATGTAATTGAGTGTCTGAGTGTTCATAAAACTAGTCACATATATTTCCAGCCCCATGAACTTTGCTGTTGTCATCTTGAAAAATAGTGGTATCGACAACACACTCTGCATGAAGAGGGTGACTGAAAGGCAACTCCTAATTGTCCAGAACGTTCAAATAAACATGTTGGATCATGTTAGGGGCCACCTCAGTGAGAGAGCCCAATCCATAATAAGAGAAACTCTCCCAAGACATGACAGACCGGCTTGAACATGAACTTGCACATGAAACACGTCTCCGGTCACTTTCATGCAGGATCTTTTTCCGACCACAGATCTGACGGATTCTTTCGTGACAACGTATATTACACCACTGCTCGTAGACGCGTTAAACAGTCAGCTTTGAAACGCCAACAAATCCAGCAACTTCATTCACCATATGACCATTGTCACGGCCAAACACAATTGCCCCTTTTCACCACTCTATCACATCTTTACTCTTACCCATATTTACACATAATTTCCGCTTCAAACAAAAATATCCCACTAATAGATACTTGTCTTTGATCAGGTGAAGCAGTGTGCATGCAGTTGAGCGCGTCACTTGACCACTGCGTCATCTAACGAAACCTAAGGATCCATCGGTGCTTGCGCACTAGGGTGACTAATTTTTTGTCTTGTGAGCTTATTACTAAAAGCTTTAAATACTTTTAATTGTGAAAATGTTTTAGATACTGCAAAGAAAATGCGTTATTATTTTATTTCTTAAAATGAAAATCTTAATTCTTTATTAATTAATGCTTAAAATTATGGTTTTAGATGAAATTCTCAACTACATTTAACCTAGCATCACTGCAAAACATAAATAACTGAAATTTAAGTAACAGTAATACATTATAATTTAAATCTATACCGATAAAATTAACTGATTCAAATCAGTTGCAAGTTGATAATTAGAATCACCGAATTACCGACTTGCAAAACAGCTCGCAACCAAAAACAGAATTTATTCATGATGTCAAGCCTCTTCTAGAGGGGATCGCAGTCTCACATGGGGGGGGGGCATACTTTCCAAATATGATATTTTTTCCCCAAATGCCTTAGAGAAGATCTGCAAGTTCCTTCAAAAATTTTGATTGGTATGTTACTTGCATTTCTTCTTAAAATTTAAAAAAAAATACATAAAATTGGTAAATATTTTTTTCCATAACTATGACGAAACAAATAAAATTTCCTTCAGGTATGAGTATTAGATCATTTTTATTTATTTCAATTTACTTTATTATTAATATACTTACAAACCTTTACAGTCCATTTCTTCAAAACTTCTGCTTTTTAAGTAGTTTTCGTGACAAGTAAATAAATATATAATAGAAGTATACCATTAAAATTCTTAGGAAATACATGGAAAAAAACTGAGACAGCACACGTTTCTCTTATTCATTTATTGATTGCATTTAAAATCAATTTAGAAAATTACATCTAAATAATTCCCTCTTGATATTACGTGATGAATAAATATTCTAAAAGCACTGTTTATTCTTTTGGTAGTATTTTTTTTCATCATTCATCAGTTTCCGATAAATCTTTTCACGTCACTTCATCGAGAAATTTGAGCAGATATAAATAGAATCTCGTCTATGCTAGACTAGATATTCTTTTTTTTTCCATTTTGTCATAAGGGTGAAGTTTGAAAATAAGCAAGATAAACTTCTATTAGAAACTTCCCTGACATCAGATAGCAAAACAAATATTTGATATTCTGCTATCTCTTACAATTCACGCAACTCTTAGTTTCTTTTCTAGAATATTTCTCGATGAATGAAAAATGTATATTGCGTAAAACATACAATTATGAGTTTTTATACTAGTAAGAAATGTAAAACATAAATAGCATAAAATTATTATGACTGTTTTAATACAACAAAAAAAGTAGATTTAGAAAAAAAGTGTTGAACGTAACACCAATTGAACGTAACACCTACATTTTATTAAAATATTTTTACTTTGTTACTAACTATTTATTTATCAAAAAAAAATTTATATGCTTTGTAAGAAGACTGAGATTTCCAATTCCCATCGATTAAAGAACTCTGCTACATAAGAATAAAACTTTACAGCTCCATGTCAATGTTCTGTTATATTTTTGAAGTTATAGGTGTTTATACAGTGAACTCTCGCTTATGAATTTATTATGTCTAAGGGACCAAGAGAAAAAAGCGTATAAGTGAAAGAGAAGCATAAGTGAAAAGCCTTTCAAAGTTCCAAAACGTGACATAAATTACAATGAGAGCATGAATAAAATTATTTCTAAATGTTAAAATTTGATGTTTTGGCATTTACTATATCTAAACAAAGAAAATAAATTGTAACATACCTAATAGCAATTTATTTTATTACAAAATAGTCCATAATAGATGTTTATTTCTGTTTTTGGCGATGAATTACAAAAACAGTTTTTTCAAGTTCTTACAAATTAGAAAAGGAAGTAGCTGAATTAAGATGAAATAGTCATAAATAGTGGCTAAAAATCTACTGCTTTTGCATGATTGGATGTCGACCTTTTATTTACCCAAGATATCTATCTGACTGCAAGCAAATGACCACAGTCACTTTCATATTTAGTATTCCGTGTGTCCTTTTTCCAGAAAACAGCATGTGAGTAAAATTAACAGCTGGGCTAGATCAAAGGTTATTTTTTTTAAGAGGGGTGGAGTTTTTCCATGGTGTAACAAATAAGGCATTTTATTCAAAATAAAATAAATTGTAGAAAAAAAAATCTTCCTAGAAACAACTAAGGTAGAAAAGTCGCAAGGGAAGAAAAATAAACTATTTCACTGGATACCGTAACATATTTCACTTTATCTGCAGCAAAGATTGATTATTTGCCTCAAATTTTATTCTGAAAACTGCTTTTTTTTGTTTAAATTTTGTTATTTAAAGACAAAAATTAAAATTTTTGACTATTCTGAAAAAATGTTGGCATAATTGAAATATTTACTTTCAGAACGACGCATAAAAGAATGATAATTATCATTATTTTCCACTATAATGAGCAAGAATCTTTCAAAACAGTCGTATAAATGAAAAAAGGTGGTGGATAAGTGAGAGGTCACTGTATATTTTTATCTGACTGTACAACCTGTAAAACTTAACTTGATATCCATCTTGATATAATTTTTGAGACACATAGATTTTTACTTTTCATTTCTGATAACTCAAACAGAAAAAAGTCCCTGTGGGCGATTACTAAAAGTTATCGTCTACATGATGTCCCAGGAATATTGGGACAAGCCTTAAAGGGAGGTAGAGAACATCACGAAAATTCAAATTTGTCTAGCAACTCATGGTTGGATACGTCTTCGTTTGCCACTAGGAGGTGGTGTTCGCACAATCGATTGGGAGTGGTGGATTAGCTCCCTGGCCACCACGCTATCCTGATTTAAACAGCATGGATTTTTTTCTCTGGAGTACACTGTGTGCACAAAACCTACGGAGTCCAAAATGATTCTGGTTTCAAAAATCACCTGCGCTGCTGCAGATATCCAACAAACTCCAGATGTATTTGAGAATGTCCGCCATTCCACAGCCCGCTGCCTGCAACTCTAGCAAATGTAGGAATCTTTGAACAGCTTTTGCGACATTTTCACATGTCATCTCCTACAGCACATGTAATATCTTTGACCAATAAATATTTCAGATGATGTCAGCCTTGTATCCTTGTTTTTTGCACCTGCCATAATACTTTCCCATGACGTTTCCGACCATGGGCTGCTACGAAATTCTGAATCCTTGTGATGTCCACTACATATTCTTTAAATTTATCCAAATAATTACGGGACAATCTTCATATTGTTTTTTCTCTAATATCATCACTTTCGCAATTTCAAATTTTTTTTTAGAAAACTAACCCACATTACTGGAATATCTTAACCTCAACTTGCCTTACAAATCTACTACAGAGTTTTGTATTAATGGGCGTTTTTCCACTTTAGAGAAGATACTAGTAGTTGGAATTTTTAAACTCTACTCGTCTTCTTAATCCACGTTGGATTTACACTGGTGTGCAAAATTAAGGACATTTTTATATTCCAATAATCACTCTCGGACTAGATGTCCAATCAGAAAATTTAATCTTTATACAGGTTTATATAATACGATCAAAGAATTCCTTCAAGAGTTATAATGCACGCAAGAGGGCACATTCTCATGGGCAATAACTCTCGGATTTAGAAGAAATTAAGCAGGGATTACAAAAGCAAGCAAAGGCCTCTCACGGTTAGCCCGGTGGTAAGAAGATTCTAACCCAAGATCCATCTACCACTTAGGATATTTTACGTCAGCACTGTGGTCAGTGCAAGCCGTTGCAGGAATACCCATATTGTCTTATTCTTTGCATAAAATCTCTGTAAGGCCTGTACTGTAAGGCCTGGACATCATTGAAAACTCACTAAAAGGGTACGATATCAGTTGTAAAACGATTTTCGTGTGATTCTGCATTCCTATTTATTGTCTAAACTTGGTTGCTAAGCAAGGAATGAAAATTCTTTGAGACTCGAAGTAAAATTAGGTATTTTAGAACATTTCAGGGGGCGATATTGCTTTGCTGTTTTTTGGAACTATCACCAAATATAAGCTTTCTATATCTTAGGATCCAATCTTTTTGAAATTTTGTATACCCCCTATTTTGAGGGTCAGGAATCCGAATATGTGAAAAAATTTCAGAGAAAGTACTTTTTGCGTCTGTTTTTGCAATTCAATTGATAGTTAGCACTAATTAATTAGCATATTGGAATTCACCCCCAGAAATCATTCAGACTGATACTTGGTATGTGAAAATCCGATAATTTGAGCGAAAGTTATTTAGGGTGATATATTTCTTATTTTGCGCACTATGCAACCGTCTGTGCATCAGTTGATAACAAAATAGTTGAGGTTGGTTTTGTTTATCGTGCCAAAACGATGTTTATTGTGCGTGGTCATCAACGTGGAGAATTGAGGGAAAAGATCTATAAAAATATGTATCCAACACATAAAAACTGTATCAGTGGTTAGAGGTTTTAAATGTTAATAAAAATGGTCAATAAAAATGTAGCGTTAAACGTTTAACTCAACCTTGTTGGAAGTCGCATAAGAAGTATCACTTCAAAAAATGTGACCCTTGACAGTTCCTTACTGTAAAACATTCTGTAATACATGTACGAATTATTATTAATACGAAAACTTATTTCATATTATTATCTTCATTATTTTTAAATATGTCTCTCGTAAAACGAATAGTCATTTTTACAATGTGCCTTCCATAAGATTACCTAACATAGCAAGAATACACATTTTCAATCTGAATCTTCCTACGGACAGGAAAAATGTATGTTATCCAAAACGAAATTAAATTCTTATCTTTAAGTTCTGTAAAAATATTTTTTTTATCTTATTCACTGATTATATCTTTTAACTAGCTTTTCTTGTCTTGTTCCCCCTAACGGAATGCAGTATTCTAAATCTAAAAGATATTTCACGTGTGGATGAATTTAATTGAAAACTCAAAGTTTCCATACTTCGTCCTCAAGCAAAATAGGATAATTTAAAAATCGAGCAAATTAAATAGGTTTAGAAGATGAAGACAAAGAGTAATAAAATATTGCTTAATAATGAAAAGAGAAATTCAGAAATTCTTATAATGTAAATAAAATATAAATAAATCAATAATTTAATTTAAATTTAAGAGCTTCAGAAAGAATCTGAAAACAATTTTGGTTTTCGAAGTATTATTTTTGACAGTGAAATCATTATAATGCAAGTTCTATTGGGAATGATATGTAAGTTGATCTAAAATGATGGATGATCACATATAAATTTAGATATCTTCAGAAAAAATTTCTGAAAAAAATATTTCTTGGGTCTTATATACACTTGGCTAACAATATAGAGCATCTATTTGTTGAATATTTTTTTAGACATTTTATCCCTTGAAGGAAGAAAAATATTTTTTAAGTGATAGTGAAAAAAACATACTTAGACTCTTTTTTCTGGCAACATATTTTTTGCATACTTCATTCAATCTTATTTTTCTTCTATTATTGTCAATATTTTCACACTATGAATAGAATTTTTCAAAATAATGATATTTAATTATTTCACAAACCATCATCCAGCAATTTTATTTTTTTTGAAATTTATCTTTGATTCAAATATTTATGTATAGCTTTCCATTTAGCCGAATTGATAAAATTTCAGGATGCAGTTAATTATCAAAATTTAGCATGCATTCTGCATTCTGAAATTAAGAAATTAATTTCAGAATGCAGAGAATTTCTGAGTCTTATTCTTTAAAAAAAATCTTTTTTTAGGATATTTAATTTTTATTTGATTATTGTTTATTCAATTTACTACCATCATAACTTTCAACTAGTGAAAGAATTTTTTTAAATTTTAAACTCAAGGTATTGCTGTTCTTTTTCGATTCACAAATTACATGTTTAATGCAGTATGAGAAAGATTCTACTTCATTATTGATAAATCTATTTTTATCATTCTTCCAATTTTTTCGCTATCAATTTACCGATATACATTTCTTTTTCAAGATTCGCTTTTTGTGATTTCTTCCCTATTTGAATCCGAAGATGATGAACTACAATGTATATGCTACGTATCCCATGGAGCCCATTTATTTATCTAAAATAGTTATTACCCAACCTATGAGAAAAAGTGAACAAATGGATTATCATTAGAGCTTAAAATCTCTTTATATTTTTATGTGCAAAGTACAAACGGAACAACCTAACTATCACTATACTGTAAAATACTGCAATGCTGCAGAAAAGATTCGCTAAAAAAGTTGACATACAGAAAATCTTTGATCGCATCAGAATTGAGCAAAGCAAATACAGTTAAGTCTGTACCATTGACGTTGATGGAGAATCAGGTATTTGTTGTATCAATGACACTCACGGAGAACGAGACGATGTAGTATCTGTCGGGAATCAAGAGAGTTGCACATTCTCACAAATGAAACTTCTACTTTTGACGGCAATCCTAGAGCTGTATTTCGTTAATTTTGAAAATCATATCGTCGCGAAATCACGTGACTTAGTGAAAAACGCGAACTCTCATACATATGGTGAAAATGTTTCCTTAACTTGGAACTTCATCGCAGTGTTGACTAGAATTGCAAAACTAGAATAATGACTAGACGATCAAAACTAGAATGACGACTGAGCAGACTGGTCTTTAAGGTGGTCATGGAGGTCTTATCGGGTTCGAATCCCGCTTCAGGCTTGGTTGTAATACGTCTCAGTGTTCTATCGGTTATAATGTTGGAACTGACACTGGCCCACCCTATGGTACTCACGAAAAAGTGATCAATAATACCTCCCTAACTTTTTTTTAAAAGAATTTGAATATGACGAAATTTTCTTCACTTTTAATGGAACTCATTTTCACGAAGAAGTGACGATAGTTATTTCGTCACCTTGACAAAACGAACTATCAGAATATGTTGAAATTACCACGTTTCTGTCTCTAAGAAAACACTAATATGCTCGGTAATTTTTACCAAAGCGCTTTGGTTAAGATTTTAGTAAAATTAACAATACAATATAACGTTATAACATGTTACAAAATTTGGTAAATAAACAATTAAATGTGGTTTTTATAATGTGTGATAAATTTTATCGAGTATGGTAAAATTTTAGTAAAATTTGGTATTTTATCATGGTATCTTACGAAATGGCACAAAAACCTATGTATTCGGGTTTGGGAAATGTGTTTTCAATTTCGTACTTCTTACTAAATCTGAGGTGTTAGGGACTATAATTTTGAAAACCAAAATTTTCGGTAAGCCGTTATCATATGAACTGGAAAAAATACCAATTAGAATGGTATAAATATTTTAGTTTTATTGCCAAAAGAATATATATATATATATATATATATATATATATATATATATATATATATATATATATATATATATATATATATATATATATATATATATATATATATATATATATATATATATATATATATATATATATATATATATATATATATATATATATATACCAGAGATCAGAGATGTCATTTCTGGTAATTATATCAGAATTTTTCTCTTCGTTTAGAAATGTTACTTAGCTATGCCTTATACTTTTCAAAAACATTCATTTGATGTGTTATCTATGGGGGAAGGATAACAATATTGTTGCGAATTTGTAAAAACGTGTATAATTTTAAATATTATTTTGTTAAACTAAATATCTCAGGCGGTATCTTAAATAAACAGTTTAATTATAAAATTTTAAGAAAAAAAGCCGCTTAATTCTAACGCAGCTTAGAATGACAATAACGCCAAATGCATTTATTACAGAAAACTCGGTTTGGCGACAATTTTGCCGTCTCGGTGATAATTTCGGTGACTTGGCGACCATTTTGGCAGCAAAATTATACTTCTAGAAAATTCGAGTTTCGAAGCGATAGGACTAATATTTACATATTCAACGAGAAATGTCTTGAATCATGTTGAAAGTACCGGGACTTCGTCGCCAAGTCTATACAAAAAGGGATGTGCTGCGCAGTGACACAGTTCTTGAGCATTAATCTGTTGGTGAGTGTAGTATTGTTCTGATCTGTGTTTTATGTGCTGCTGTGTTCTGATATTTGGGTTGTATTGAGTGCTGGAAATTGCTATATTTTCTGGAAGATTCTTCTAATAAATTTGTGGAATCTTGACTGTTTTATTCATCTCCAGTCCACATGAACCCTTGTATTCGGTACAATATATAGCATGAACGAAATTTTATTCCCTACGAGAAAACTATTACTTTACATAATGGATAAAAATAACTTCAAAAAATATAAAAATGCTTTTTGTGAATACTGACTAATTCAACATGTAATAACAAATTCAACATTTTAAACTATTATAATAAAGTAATTAGATATTTTTCTTCAGTTTTGAAATTCTTAACCAATTTTAAAAACTCGTAATAGTTAAAGTAAATTTGTAAAACCTGAATGTCTGACAAGGAAATTTTTTAGTAACTAAATTGGAGTTCTTATTTACATATTTATTTAATTTTAATTTGAAATTATTCCTTTTGTCAAGAAGTGAGAATTAATTAATTTCTCTATTAGAGTATTAAAAAAAATTAAAATTTAATATATCTTTTCTTATTTTTTGAAAGTTATTAAAATGAATCAAAAAGGGTTTTGCATATTTCCTAATGAATACTTTAGTTTGTTTTCAGAATTTTTTGCTATTATAATGATTGTAAACTTCAAAATAATTTTTTTTTAAGTTTATGTCTTTCAATCTTAAGAGTTTTTCAGAAAATGTTTTAAAATTTTTTTATGTTACCTAAAAATTTTTTGTAAATTTACTGAAAATAAAAAAGCAAAATAATTAAAATGTATACTTTCAAACTTGCATACATTTATTCACACTAGGCTTAGAGATTAAGAGGTGGAAAGAAAAAAAACATAAATAAGTCATCCTGAGAAAAATCGAAAAAAATATTTAAATATTTCTGTCCCGATTCCTAAAGAAGGGAGCAAATAAGAATATTTTTCGTTCCTCTTTTCAATTTCTTAAGAGTGAATCTTCAAAAAATATATTTACCTGAAATTTCCGCTGCCACTATTTTTTTGAATACTCTACTTTAAAAAAAAGGGAGTCAAAAAACACCCTTTAAAACAACAAAACTTCAGTTTCAAAGTCTGTGTCAGATAAGTTTATGCACACTACGGCAATTTTTGTTTTATTTTCTAACCGGCGTCGAACAGCTGACCCATTTCTGACATTAAGACTCACATCTCCAAAGTCTTGTAATTTTAATCCTAACCCAGAAGACAACGATACTCCTAGATCAAGCATTTGGTCAAACAAGCCTTCTATGAAGAAGGAGGAATCAGAGTGCCAATTTATATTGGGATGTATTTTCAGTGATGATGGAATATTCAGGTGGTGAGGAGTAGTTGGAGATATTGACAAACTGAAGATTAATGCAGAAATTAGGGGATGATGAAAATACTACTTGAACCGGATCAGAATAATTAAAAAGCTTTTATTTTATATACTTGCAGAGCTCGAGGTACCAAATATACATATTATCCATAAGAATTTCAGTTGAATCAATTTTGCATAAAAATACTAATAAGGACAGGCCATGGGAGACAAATCCCCACGACCTGCCTAATCAAAAGCCAAATTAAAAAGTACATGTAAATTGTTCCCAACGGACACAGAAGCATTGGTAGGAGATCCAAAATTGGCGATTTATTAAAATATAGCATAGCCAAAACAAGGCCAACCTGCATATCAATATAGAGTTAAAATAATACCTTGGCGATCACGAGTCGCCAACAAATTTATGAGAATTATTACAACCATGCAACTGAAACATTTTTGCGGTTGGAAATTTAGAATAAAAAGTTATAAATAGATTTTTGTTTTCGATTAAAGGCGATAGTGAATATATATGTCTGCATAATAATGAAATAAAAAGAAAGTATCCGTTACATTGATCTAGAAGAGAAGAAATAAATATTTTATGTTCGTTTAAAAAGATTAAGTTTTTTATTTATTTTAAATGTAATTCTATTAATAAAAAATCAGCTTAAGTAATGAAGGATATCTTAAAAAGATAGGAAATAAATTTGTAATGCCAATTATGGCATCACACCTTCGTGGAGGACTTTTCGGAGAAACTAATTGGCAGTTGCGTTACATGGAGAGGTAAACCTCCAAAATCCCCCGTGGATAACCTCACAGCAAAATGATTCTATTTCATGGTCCATCTAGCACCGATGATATTTTACTTCAAAATTGTGATCGGTGCGAGCCGAGAAGGGAATTCGCATCAAAAAGGCACCGCTAGAGTTCGAACCAAGGTCACTTGATTGGAAGACGAGCGCTCTATCTAAGCCTTGTGACAGTTAGGCTTCATCGCTTTATTAGAAAGCGTCATTGACTTCAAAATCATACAGATGGAGAAAAAAATTGCAATTGATCTCAAAAATATGCACAAAAATTCTAAAGATTAGCCTGACGTAAATGAATAGAAACAAAAGTGGTTTGAAATACAAAACGCAAAGTTACCAACGAAAACTAAAGGTAAAAAACAAAATTAGAAGTATAGAAGTAGCTGAGAGTGAAACAGAAATACAGATGAAAAAAACAGAGCAAAAAAACCACTGCGGCCGAGAGGAGAAAATTTGGCTAAAATGCAAGTCCATGCGCTGAGGAAAAGAGGAGAGGAACTAATGTCATTAACAAAGAAATCAGCATTCATATGAAGAAACAAGGTTCCAGGACATCAAGATGAGCTGATGTGACTGTCCTTAATTTTTGTAAATGAACCTTATGTAATTGCTTAGTACAGAAAAAATGGTATATCAGTTTAATGCGATTTTTTAAAGCCTCTGGCTTTCAAAAAATTTTCAGAAGTAAATCTTTAGAAAAATAAAGAAATGTCTTTTTTAGAAATTTTTTTTAAAGTTCTCAAAAACACTAAAGCGTTTTTCATGCATTCCAGCCTAAACTCTTATTTTAGAACTTTTTTTAAGAATATTTAATAAAAGTTTTTTATCACTTTAATACTTATCTAGAAAAGGCTTATTAAATTGCAAATTATAAACACATTATTATGCTTATTAAAATAATACATTTAAAGTTCCCTTAAAAGAATAATTTGTTTAATTTATTTATTTCCTTTTGTTATAAGAATCTTAAATACTTTAAAAATAAAAAATATTTTACGACCTAACATAAAACTGATAATTTGTAAATTTCTAAAAGTAATTCTAAGCAAAATCCATTAAATGCAAACAAACCACTTGTTATTAAATAATCAAGCTGAGAAAGCTTTCCTAAATAATAAGTTGTTCAAACTTATTTCGCAAGAAAAATCTCAAATTATCTTCAAAAATATTTAGTTTTAAAATAAAAAAGCTAAAAGATGACTTTACAATTTTTATCTGATAAGTACAAATTAAAATTAAACATTTAACTTCAAGGCTGCTTCAATGAATCTGATTGTTAGAGCAAATTATTTAATTAAAAAAGTTTCAATTACTTGATGATTCATTATTTAATAAGCTTCTCAGTTTTATTACCTAATAAATTGAGCTTTAAATATCTAGTTTAATTTATTATTATAGAATTGTTTTATTAGCTATATCATTCATTTACTTAATATTTGTTTCACATAACATTGACACTTTTCACTCTTCAGAATCCTTAGCTTTACATTAAAATAAATTAAATACGCAGTTACAAACTTTAAAAATAAACAATTTGTATTTTAATCTATAAAAATAACAACATAGAAATATATGGTTAAATTGTGACGATATTATAGAAAAATGAACTAAATAATAAAATTAATAACGCAATTTTCCTTGGAAAATAATTAACTATTGTTACTCTATGGTTTTGGAAATAAAGCCTAAAAAGAACATAAAATATAAAAAAATAAAAAATAATATATATAAATTAAAGTAATAATCATCGAACATATTTATGATTAAGAGTTTGTATTTCAACATACTAACATTGTTAGTATGTTGAAATAACAACAAAAAAATTGAAAATAATTCTACAATTTAAGTATAATTTATTATAACTTTTACAACAGTTTGTTTCAATACGGATTTTTTTAGAAGAAAAAATCCTTATTTAAAATTTTCAATTAGCAACATTACGACAATATTGACATATACGAATAAAGAAGCCGTATTTTAATAGCTGTGTGAGCTATTAAAATACGGCTCATTTATTCGTTTTATTCATCCAAACCATTCGTTAATAGAAATTATTGTGTTATTAATAATATTATAATCATCATCTTCTGTATTATTATTATTTATCTAAAAAGAAGCAAGAAATTAATTAATTATTATTTAATTATTATATAATAATTAAATAATTTAATTATTATATATTTAATTTAATTTAATACTTAATTTAATTATTATATAACTTTTTTTTTACAATAACATAAAATAAGAAATTTGTGTCCAAGCACTAAGACAAAAAGCGTGATCTACAGAACCAGAATACTGTCAAATTTACTATATTTTTGACCCAATGGGCACAACAAAAGATTTGTAATTTTTAACGAAGCGCTTAGATAGTTACTTTATAATATGTGATAAAACTTGGTAGTTTTATCATAATATCTCAGAGCATGGTGTGAAAACCATTTTCTAATGTTTAATTTTAATCACCTTCTCAGTTTTGTAATTTTTACAAAATATGTGGCAATAAGAAATATAATTTTAAGAACCAAAATAGCTGGCAAACCGTTACCATAATAACGAAAAAATTTAAATAACATATATATTTTGGTTTTATTAACCAGAATTATGTTACTGTTTCTTACCAGGAATATCATTGCCATACACTAGGGTAATTTCATCAGAAATTCTTTCGCCATGAACCAGTAACCAATCAAATGAAAGAAAAAATATATAATTTAAGAAAGATATCGAACGAACTTTTTAAACATTTATTTTCATAAATTTTAAAACACAAATAACTACTAAACAAGCGTTTCTATTGTTCTTAAAAAATATTTTAGTGGTTTTATTTACATCCTTCTTTCTAAGATCTAAAAGTCGTTTGTTTACAGCATACTTTAAAAATAAGACAGAATACTTAAAATAAGAAGATAAAAGTATTCTACTAGTCGAAATTTAAAGAAACTTGTTTGAGTATAATAATCCTAAGCATACAGTACCTTAATAACTTTATTTATAAAAAAAAACGTATCTAAAAAGATATAGCTCACTAAAATACTCAAACCGCAAGAGAAAAATAAATTTATCGGTAACGTTTCTACTTTCTTTAGTGTAGTCGAAGCTTCGAAAGAAAGCTTTTAAATCTCATGATACCTTCAAAAATAGAGAAAAATTTATGGAGCAGTTGGGAATCGCTTTTTTATGTATAATTCTTCTTCTAGACATTATTCTGTCTTCGGGTATTTTAAGAAAAAAAATGAATAAGCTGTCAACCAAAACGCTCTTATGCTGTTGTACATAAATATTGTTATGTATATATAAAGAGTGCCATTATATTCCTTGTATTGTAGAAATAAATACACGCAAAAAAATATGTCAAAATTGTTTTAAAAAAATATTGAAAAAATAAAAATTGAGACCACAAATAATGCAAAGTGTGTAACAAATATAAATGTTTTCAAAATGCTTTTAATATAATATGAATGCTTTTAGAGCTTGAAAAAGAACATTATATTATGATTAAAGTTATATTTTTGATTATAATATAAAGATATAGTTATATAATTCTTAATCAAGTGATTATACTAAAACATTTATAATTTCTCCACTCCAGTTTTTTAAGAAATTATTACTAGATAGAGAATTTTTAAAAAGATTTCATCCGTTATTTTAGCGTATAAATTTGATTAATATTGTGCCTAAAATGACAGCTAAAAACGACGTTTTGCATTGCTGAGATACGATAGTTAATTTTTCTAATTTCTTTAGGACCACAAAAATTTTATAAAATTGATATATTACCACACTGTTAAAAAAATTAAAATTACGGAAAATAATGGTCAACTGGTATGTTAAGGTAAAACCGTTTATTTCACTGAAAAAATATTATTTAAAAACGGACATCAGTGCATCGGTGTTTTAAGAAGATACGTACTCTGATTTTAACAAGCAAACTTCTTTATTTTAACAAACAAATTCTGTTATTTTATCAAAAAAATATGCTGTTTTTACAAAAACCCTATAAAATAACTATGCCAGCAATAGGGTTGGTGAGAACCGCAAGCAGTCTACGCTGGGATTAAAACCTCAGCCACCTCAATGGGTAACAAGTGCTCAGTTTCTTGAACTACCAAAGCTCCAGTGTAGCTAATTTTATAACCGTCGTTGAACAGCAGACCCAATTTAGAGTTTACGACTACCATTGTTCAACTCCGTAGCCTTGTAATTTTGAACCCAATCCAGAAGACAAGGGATCAAGTATGGGAAGAAGTTTTCCTTCGAGGAAAGCTTTTCGATGGAACTAAACTCGAATTTACGTTACATGGAGCAGAAAATCACGAAAACACCTCACTGCTAGCCTGGCGGCAAGAATATCCGTCTACCACTTACCAGCCATCGCTGGGATTTGGACCTGGTTCACCTCATTGAAAGGCAAGAGCTCTATCCCCTGAGCCACCACGGCTTTAGTTTTGATTATGAAGAAAAATCCTAAACTGTCTTTATCTTAAAAGCCTTATTGAAGCTATAATTAAGTGTAAAAACTTTTAGAACTATAATTACTCGCCCTCATAAAATTGTTTGGCAACGCAACTTACCAAAATTTATATCTAAAGAAGCATAATAATCTGGTAAAATATAAGCTTAACAATAAAGTCGTTGATTCGCAGTTTTACTTATATGATGTTCAAAACCATAAAATAATTGCTGAAAAGTAAGAACAAAAATAAAAAAGAATCGTAAAATGATTTGAAAAAATTTAAAGTTATCATATAATAAGCAAAACTGAAGGCAAAAACTAGAATACGAACTGACGGTTTTAATCCGTATGTGGCACTGGTGCAAAACAGAGAAAACCCGTTTTATCAACAGAATAACTTTAAATCATAAAATATACAGAGAAAGTCAATAAAAAAATTACAATTTTGCACAAATTTCGTCGATATCAATTATAAAACAGATATATTATATTATCTTGTATAAAAATCTGAAAATATAATTGTAATAAAACATATAATTGTAATAAAAATGTATAATTGTAATAAAACATATAATTGTAATAAAAATGTATAATTGTAATAAAAATATATTGTAAAATATATTTTTCTATAAACGGTTTCTTACTCTTTAAAATAAGTTTTTTTTTCTGTAGAATTAACAGTGAGCAAACGTTATGCAACAATGTGGTTACATTGCGACGTCTTTACTGAAAAATTCCAGACATATATTAAGCAAGCTTTGGAATAAAGGAATATTGAAATTCCAGTGGCTGTCTGGTTGCTGCGACTCTGCATCCTAACAAGGAGAAATCGTAGTTTTTCCTCTTGGACATCAGAACGTGCAAATGACTATGGATAATGGATAATTATGTTAAAATTCTACTGCCTTTGCCTCGATCCATGCAACCCTTAATACCCAAAAGAAGAAAAAAAATAAGAATCGTTTAAAAAATATCAATGAGTTTAACTTGAGTTTCAAAACTTTCATTTCCTATTCCAGCCTAACTTTTATATTATGCTGTGCCAAATTAAATTCAATGGAAAGAAATCAAAAGTAATTGCTGAATTTTTAAATACTGCCATTCATTTCAATATTATCTGAATTTTATCTGTTATACGTCTGAATAAAGCAGGCGTAAACATTAATTCCTTCGAAAGATAGATATGACACATTCATTACATATGAATCAAAGAGCTCAACAAAATGAAAATATACTACAAACGAAATGAGCGTAACAATAAATTATTTCTTATTATTGCAATAATGTTACATCAAAATGAGAAAACGGGACAGAAATTTTCTGGCTCAGAAAATCTTTATATGTCATTTATTATCGCAATATTGCTTACTCCTTGCTTTCAGAGACACGGACGCGGATTGTAATAAATCGGATAACCGAAATATAGGAAATGTTATTTCACGCTGCGTCAAATATGCAATGAATCTGCAACGGAAAAAAAAAGTATTTGAAGCTTTGCTTCGCACGTGTTAAATCCATAAATAGAATACTGAGGAATATCGAGAGACATTGTTTTGTGATAAAAAAAAAGGTTATATTTTCTTCTATATTATGTCACTTAATCTTCTAATATTTAAATTAATTTGCGGAAACTTTTGAGAGATCTCATAAATGGACATTCAAATTATTAAAAAAATAAACTTTTTAAATCTTGCTGCATTGAAAAAATTCTTTATAAAATTACGATATAAAGTACCGGCACTTTGGATGTATCATCCGTAAAATCCATTTTTACCATGAAATAATATACCGTAATTTTTGAACTTATATTTATTTAATTAGAGTGATTAAGTGATTTTATGGTAATTATTGCTGTAAAATTTGTGGATCAGGTTTTTTGTTTGGTAACATGTTGTTAAAATAGATTTTACGGCTAAAAGTACCGGTATCCTGAGGGTCGATATTTTTTACAGTGTACATATGTCCAACGTTTATTGGTTTTGAAGAGCAAATTCGAAAATATAATTTGTAAAATTAATTCTAGTCCGATAGATATTACAGAAGTTTATGATCTCCGCTTTACAGCTGGAAACGTCCATATCTAAAGATTTTAACTCTATTAGCCCCACGCAAGTGGTATATACAATAGCTGCGAAAACAATTCATCAAAAACTCAAACAGTTCGTCTTGGATTATAAAATTTTCGAAAGATGTTCTTATTTCTACCTTATTTTAAAATATTTCATAACGTTGAGTAATTTTAAACGATTTTAAATATTAGGGAATGGCGTCGAAGAAATTTTAAGAGAGAAAACAATTGCTCGACTCCAATTATGGTAGGTTACAAACTAAGTCTGATAAGTTTGAAGAGGAAACGAACCAGATGTTTTTGAAAATTAAGTAAATATTTATAGTATGTGAACATTACCCAATAAAATATTACGATATTAATTTAAATTATAACTTATTTTAGAATTACAACTTATCAGATTTGAACATTTTTCAGTCCATGTTTCATTGAATTATTCAAAAAGTACATAAATTCCAAAACAAATTTATTTAGCTTACTTGAAAAGTGATTTAAAAAGATATACAAGTAAATTCTATTCATCATTTGCATTAGAAATATAGAATATTTTTACGCATTTAACGTAAAAAGTAACAGCACCTTATTTGCTGGTACTTTTTAACGTCATTTGAAAAGAAGTTTTTTTTACAGTGTACAAGGCGTTCCGTAAAGACCACATTTAATGTGTATTTCAAGAAATCTTATCAAAAATTAAGACAAAAAAATCAGGCACAATGGGTTTGCATACAAGCGTGAGCAAGGAAAAAACAAAAGCGCCCCTCAAAGTTTGACAAATCACAATTCAGGAAGGGTCTACAGGTCAGGAGGGTCTACGAAACTTCAAAACTAGTTTAAATAAAATTTTAAGATAAAATTTTAATTTTTTTTTTCATTATTACAAATATTTTCAAGCTTTAACGACAAGCAAACTGGTTTTAAGGCTCCGTACATTTACCTTGCTATATAATCGTGATTTGCCAGTTTCCAATATTTTCACTTAAATATACATTTGAGTCCCCTAGTGTGTAAGTATTTTTTCTCTTTATTTTTGACAAGGATTCTAAAAATATATATTATAAATCTTTAATACTGATAACCCTGAATATTTTATTAACTAAAAATTTAAAAACTTTTGAAACAGTTTGAAACAATGAAACTATATCCTTTGAGAAAGTAAATTAAAGTATTCATCAGGAATATTTCCCGATGTAACTATTAATCATAAATAAATGTAAAGAGATTTATGTGAGTAATAAAAATAACTAGTCGCAAGTGATAGCCAGTTAAATTCACACTCACGAATTCGCTGTTGCTTGCCAGGAGAATAAAAATCCGATAATACGAGGGTTGCCATTTGTATTTCTGGCCTAATAATGAAAAAAACAAATATGTAGGATCGAAATTGGTTTTATTGTCTTTCAAAATATTCTCCATTATGATCAATACACTTTTGCATGCGTTTGAACCAATTTTCAAAGCACTTTTTCCAGTCCGACTGAGGTAACTCCAAAACATGCGTTTTGAATGCATCAACCGCTTCCTCGGGGGTCGAAAATGGTTGTACACGTAATTTATTTTTGATGTGTGGGAATAAGAAGAAATCATTGGATGCCAAATCAGGGCTGTACGGCGGATGACCCATCAGTTCGATCTTTCGCTCCGTCAGAAATGCCTTTGTTTCAGTCAATGTGTGAGAGCTCGCATTGCATGATGAAGAATGATTCGCCTGTTCTTCTGCTTTTTTCGAATTTCTCCGATGACTTCTGGCAAACAAATGGTCGTGTACCATTCAGAATTGACCGTCCTGCGTTGCTCTAACGCCACTGTTGCCACATGACCTTTAATGCCGAAGAAACAGGCAATCATTTGTTTCGATGTGCTTCTTCCTCGAACAACTTTTGTTGGTTTTGCCTCGTCTTGGAAGACCCATACAGTTGATTGCTGTTTTGTTTCCAGCTCATATGCATAGATCCATGATTCGTCACCTGTGTAGATGTTATACACAGCCTTTGATGTACCTTGAACGTATTTTTCCAACATTTCCTTGCACCAATCGACACGAGCCCTTTTTTGAGCGTTTGTCAGATGCGGGATCCAACGCGAACAAATTTTTTTTACGCTCAAATGTTCATGCAATATTTTATTGATGCTAGTCATACTAATGTCCAAAGACGCCTCTATCTCACGGTATGTGACATGACGATTTTGCTTTATCAGTTCACGTACAGCATCGATCTTTTCTGGCACAACAACAGATTTTGGACGACCTGCACGGGATTCGTCCTAGATCGAACATCGACCACGATTAAATTCGTTATACCAATTTTTTACAGTGATGTAGGATGGCGCTTTATCGCTGAATAAAGAATTAAGTTCATCGAAGGACTCTTGTCCTGACAATCCACGTCGAAAATTATGAAAAATAATGGCACGAAAATGTTCACGATTCAATTCCATTTTTTGAAAGAGAAGAACTTTTCAATTTACTGTCAACAACACAAATGAAGCTATAATGGTAAATCGTCTGCTGAATTTATGTTTAAAAATATCAAACTTTCGATTAAAATCGTCTGCGGTCGCCTAGCAACACTTACTGTTGCCAAGGTCAGAAATATAAATAGCAACCCTCGTATTACCGTAATGAATAGCAACGACATTTTTTATCAAAAAAATCTATAAAAAAACGCAATTCTGGTTTTTAAACCATTTATTTGGTTAAATCAATGTAGTTTATATGGTAACAAAATACCGAAAAATCTGTTTCTCAAAATTATAGTTCGTATTTCTACACATTTAATGAAAAATATGAAACTGAAAAATAAATTTAACTGAATACGTCTGATTTTTATACCATTCTCGAAAGCATCACGATAAAATTACCAAATTACCAAAGTTTACCAAATTATATAACACGTTATAAAACCATACATTATAGTAAATCTTATTGAAATCATTGCCAAAGCACTTCGGTAAAAATAACCAAACATAAGACACGATAAAATTTTGGCATATTCGGGTAATTTTGACTACCTTTTTTCTCAATGTGGCTATTTCCTGCAGGAAATTGTGTAATGATAATTCGAAACTTCAAAAATTAATTTGAAAAAATACTTTTGTGTTCAACTATACTAATTCGATACTTTAACTCATATCTCAAAGAAAATGGCAAAAGTTTACCGGCCACTTTAAACTCCGTTTTCGAAGCACGCGTGGCAAAGTTAAGTAATACTAAGGTTAAAAACACAGAAAACTATCTGGCGGCTTCTAAATTTGCTTTAAATAAATTTCAAAAATCTAATTATTTGATTTTTTGGAATAAAAGGAGAGAAAGTATAAAAGTCAAGACATCTTTTAGTTAAGAGCCGAATCAAATGGCCTAGAAAAGTTGCTTTTATAAATGTATAAAGGATTTAGAAAATGAAATAATTACATATATTTATACAAAACTATTTGATTCTTAGTAATTGGAACAACTTTAATTCTTCACAAAACTATTTAAGTCTCTATTCTCATATTCAAAATTGCATTATTGTTGTTGATGTTCACACAGTCTTGTCTCGTCAACATACTCTTCCTAACTATATTATTTGAACTATAATATAAGTAATTTATATCCTAACTATAACATCAAAAAATATCTAATGGCAAAAGAGAAAAATGTTTGAAAAATATATTCGACAGAGAAATAATTTTTTAAGAAATTCTATGTGCATCTAAGTATCTAGGACTTATTATCTGGTTTATTTGGGCACTTTAAAAAAGCAACAACCAAGCCGAAGATTTTATGTATGAATTGGATTTTGCCAATTTATATCGAAAAAAACTCGCGATTTTCCTGCAATGTGAGACAAATCCATGCATAAGCCAAGGAATAAATAAAGATAAAATAATAAATAAATAATGTATAAATAATATTCAAATAATATATAAATAAAATAAAAATATTCTTTTCAAAAACAAAAATTCATTAGCTCGAATTTTTACAATAATAGAACGCTGGTAAATAAAGACAAATTAGTACATTTCCAGAGGGATTTGATCGTTATTAGTAATAGCAAATGCAGAAATATTTTTCAAATAATTTATTCCTATTTACTTGCTTCATGCATCGAAAATAATTTGATAGAATTTATTTTCAATCTAAAGAATCTCGGGAGAAATTCAACTATTCTACGCTGTTTCTGTAATGATGAAAGTTGTTTCTCTTTTTTTAATTTTCAAATCAAGATATTAACAAAACTCCATTAAACAAACATATTTAAATGTATAGATTTCCTTCATCGCGAAGCTTTTTAAGAAAGAAAAATTTAATACTTAAAGAGTTTCGATGCATATGCTCGTTAATATTAGCTTTTTAAAAATAAAAAAAATTGGTAAAACTCTCTGAGGTAACAAAAATTTAAAAAGTAGTTGATTTTTAAAAATTAATTTCTATTTTTACTTTATCTTTTATTACGTTATTTATTGCTTTTAACTAACATGGTAACTCAAATTTATTAACAATAATTTGTTAAAAAGCTAATCTCTTTGCTAATTAGGAGTAGTTTAGTAAGACAAGCAAAAGTAAGTAAGACAAGAAATTATTTTTTAACTGTTTAATTTTTTGTTTTGTATTTTTTTGCTCATTAATAAAAAAAATAATTGGAAATTATCATCTGGGTTGAAAATGGAATTCAACACGCTATAAAAAAATAAAAATAGGAAAGGAAATTGAATGAAATGGAAAAATAAAAAAAAAGCAATATTTTGTATGACCTAAAAATTTTTAAAAAAAATCATTGTCATACTGTTTTAGGTTTTAAACAGATACAGTGTCAGAAATGGATACTCAAATAACACAAAACTTTCTTCGTTTTCGACGAAATCGCTTTCTAGTATATGTTGCGAAGGAATTTTTCGTCTAAGTGACGAAATAACTATCATCACTTCATCGAGATAAAGAATTTCGTCAAAACTAAAGAAATATTTCATCATTCTTACCAAAAGAAAAAGCTTGTTGTTCCCAAAGTATCTAACTTCATTAATTATCATTTTATCATGAGCAACATATAGGTGGAGCAATATCGCCCTAAAATTACAAGTACAGATAGAACATAAAGATAAATTACACCTATATACCCACAGCGGGATCTTCTTGGTAGACCAATTCTTGACCGAAAACAAGACCAATTCTTGACCTCCAGATCATTCGGCTCACTTTGTCACTTTATTTTCGATCGTCTAGTCTTCATTCTAGCTTCGTCATTCAATCTCCCAATACACTACGATGAGGGTTTCGAATTGAGGAAATATTTTGAGGATTGCGTCACACTGTGTCGAACATCGTCACAAATCACACGATTCCATGACGAAATTATATCTCACAATTAACAAAATACAGTTCAAGGTTTGACGAATCGTCAAAAGTTAGAGTTTTACTTCGGAGAGTGCATAAAGAACAAAAAAATGAAAAAAGCATTGTAGCGAAGTACCAAACATTACATTGTTCGGATGCTTAGAATGTTTCATAATTATGTCTGAATAGTTCACAAAGTTCTGTAAAATTATTTTTGTCTTGTTTTTTACATAATCTTTTTCCCCCAATAACATTCAATCGTACGACAAGTACCAATTCAGCTTATTCGTAATATTCTATGCTAATTAATGTTACTCTTGCGTTCTTCTGCCAGTTATACTAATGTCTGATAAAGATTCCATTTCTATCAATTACACGGGTATAAATTCTTCTGATTCCTAAGATATTAATGTCTAATAATGATTCCATTTCTACCAATTACACAGATATAATTTCTTCTGGTTTCCAAGGTATTAGAGGCAAAAAATAGAGAATTTCAATTATCGTCATGTACAACAATATTCTTTTTGTACAGGGTGCGACATAAAACTCGGAGAAAGAAATTGCATCATAAAATAGTATATTCCCTTTTAATTATAAAATATTCTATAATATATGTCTTAGAGTACAGTTCGCAACATAAAAAACGAACCACCATGAATAAGTTTTGATCTAATGATAGGATCTTCACATTCTAGGGCTCATTCTTAATGATTGGAGAGGGTAATCTCAAACATGCTAATTAACTAGTGCAGACTATATTCCAAGTTGCGAAATCAGACACAAAAAGATACTTTCTTCCAAATAAACAAACTATTTTTAAGACGGATTCGAATTTCTGACCCCCAAAATATAGGGGGTAGTCGCAATCTGGGAAATATGTCCCCATGGTTTGGTCAAGAGAGCGGTCTTTAGTTAAGACTACGCAAAACATGACTAGACTACGAAACATAAATGACATAGACTACGAAATACGCAAAACATGAAATTAACATTAGGGTAATGTTAATTTCATGTTTTGCGTATTTCGCCACATCTCAAGAACTTTTTAAGCAAATTGAAACTTTTTTGCACACAGTTATAAAATTCGTTCATCCAATGATAATTCCATGGAAAATATAATTTTTAGTAAATATTTATTTTTTTTCATTATTTTATTTTTGAAAAAAATTTAAACTATAAGGTATACAATTTTTTACCTCATTTTAAAGAATTTTGTTTAAATTTTGTATTTTACATGACAAAATACAAAATTTTAACAAAATTGGTCGAATAGTTCCTAAGAAACCTAATTTTAAGGAAACCTTTTGTTTAAAAAAAAAATTTAAAAAAATTCGATTTCTCATGAGCCAATCAAATTTATTTATTATAGTAAAAGTCTACTCTCATTCTTACATGTTATCACAGTAAAAATGAATGCTCATATTTCGCGAAACTTTCTTTGTTTTTGACGTCACCTTTTTTTCTGCTATATACTCCGAAAGAAAATTTCTTCAAAGAGACGAAATAAATATTGTCGATTCTTCGAGGAATGAAATATTTCGTCATTCTATTTTTTCCGAAAAAATAAATAAATCAAAACTCACAGAGCTGAATGTATCTAATTTTTCAAATCTTTCACTAGGGCACCCTATAGTTAGGTCAATGTCACACGAACAAAAACAGATACAGCAGAGAGTCAAACTACACAAATGCCAAGGATTTGACCACGGGATCTTCTTGATAAGAGGCCCACTCCTTGACCACAATACATTCGGACAGCTTGTCTCGTCATTTTATTTTCGATCGTCTAGTTCCGATTCTAGTTTCGTGATCCTAATTGACCATCTTCCACAATGTACGACGATGAGGTTTCGAGTTAAGGAAGCTTATTAGTCATATATTTGAGAGTTCGAGTTTTGTCACGAAACACGTGATTTCATGACGATATTATTCTCAAAATTAACGAAATACAAGTTCTAAATATAAAAATATTTCAATTTGTCAATGGATACAATTGATGAAATTATAAAATAAACAAATAGACAAATTCTAGTTTCAGTGCACATTTAAAAAGCTTTTTCACAAAATTCACTGTGTATTATTCAAACGTCGCAAAACAATTTCTCAATTATTTTATTTATTTTCACGATAAAGAAATTTCTTTTGTTAAAAATTTATAAAAGCTTTTTTCATTCTAATGACTTAAAACAAACTGGTATTTAAAGTAAATCTTATCTATTCTTTATGAAACAGGCAATGGGTGGACAACCTTTCGGATTTAAAACGAAAATAAAAAGTTAATTTAATCGAAAACCATCTAAAAAATCTTACTTTTGATGTAAAAGTTCTACATGCAAAAGAATTTTAGTCTCTGAAAGGATACAATCGATGTTGAAGCAGATAGACAACTTCTAGTTTTAGTATACATTCATAACTCTTTTCACAAAATACGCGACGTAAAAAACAATTACTGAAATGTCACAAAAACAATTTCCCACGCATTTCATTCGTTTTCCCGATAAATAAATTTTTTTCGTTAAAAAAAAGCTTTGTAAAAGCTTTGTTACTATTATGATTTAAAGCAAACTGATTATTTAAAACAGTGTTTATCTATTTTTAATTAAACGAGTAATGAGTGGGCAACCTATTAAATTCGAAAAGGAAAAAAAATTAATTTTATCGGAATACATTTGAAACATCGGACTTCTTTTGATGTAGAAGTACTAAAGGATTTTAGTTTGTGAAAAGATACAACTGGTAATATTTTAGAATATAATAAATAGAATTTACATAAATAAAATCCCTAGTTAAAAATGTATCACATACGTTTATTTATAAGTTGGTTGTGTCACTATGTGCAGTTATTCGTGTTATGATGGCTTACGAATTTTATAAGGTGTTTCTTTTGTTAATTTAATTTGTTTTTATAGCGGAATAGTCAGTGGTCGGAAACAGTGCACTACAAATAGTGAAACTACTGTAGTCGCTATTCGATGTAATCTTTTGATGTAAAAGTACTAAAAGATTTTTAGAAATGTATTTTAGTTTGTGAATAGATACAACTGGTTAACATTTTAGAATATAAGAGATAGAATTTGCATGAATAAAATCCCTAATTAAAAATGTATCACATAGATTTATTTATAAGTTGGTTGTGTCACTATGTGCAGTTATTCGTGTTATGATGGCTTACGAATTTTATAAGGTGTTTCTTTTGTTAATTTAATTTGTTTTTATAGCGGAATAGTCAGTGGTCGGAAACAGTGCACTACAAATAGTGAAACTACTGTAGTCGCTATTCGATGTAATCTTTTACTGTAGTCTTTTGATGTAAAAGTACTAAAGGATTTTAAGAAATGTATTTTAGTTTGTGAAAAGATACAACTGATAACATTTTAGAATATAAGAGATAGAATTTACATGAATAAAATCCCTAATTAAAAATGTATCACATAGATTTATTTATATGTCGGTTGTATCACTATATGTAGTTTTCTGTGTTATAATGACGTATAAATATTATAAGGTGTTCCTTTTGCTAGTTTAATTTGTTTTTATAGCGGAATAGACAATGGTCGGAAGTAGCGCACTACAAATAGTAAAACTACTATAGTCGCTACTTTTTATCGTAGTTTGTAATGTAAGTGTGTTACTTTTTAAAAAAAAAGTAGTGTAGTGTGTAATGCGATACGAAAAAACAGTAAATTGTAGCGACTTCTGGCAACCACTTTTTACATTAGTTTAGTATATGAAGAGGGCCCGATCGGCCTGTGTAGGGGGCAGGGAACTGTCCTTGCATCAGAAAGGTCCTGGGTTCGAATCCCGGGCAAGGCATGGGTGTTTCTTTCTCTCTGTGTGTGTTCTATGTCCTTTCTCCTTTGTGTGTGAAGGAGACCCACCCTATAAATGGGTTGTGGTTGTGTGAATGGCGTGGCAGAAGTTGAATTCCTGGCCATAGATGGCGCCACTGAAAAAAGGAACAATCGCACCCCCATTGCCTAAACAGGCATACAACAAAAAAAAATATGAACAGGATTCTGACATAAATAATTTTTCGAATTTGATGAGTACAAATCTTCGCGGGTCTGTCAAAGGAAGCAATTTTAAATGCCCCTGTGACTGTGAGTTAGCACGAATTGCGTATTTAGATCGAGTTAAGTATAACTAATATTTAAGCTAACCATTATCAATAATAGATAATTTATTTCTTTGATCATACCTTAACACGGGAACGTAAAGTCATAAAACATTGATGATATTTCAAAGGAAGTAATCATATTTTCGATGTACATAACTTCTCAGAGAATATGAAAGAGCATCAAGCACTTTAACCAAATTAGAAGTACTTGATAATTTCCGAGCATCTCTTAAATTAAATATTCTCTGTCAAGAAGAAGATTTAAAAAAAATGAAGACTAAATGAACATTTTCGAGAGAAGTGCTTTAGAATACAAAACGGACTCATGCAAGCAGGAATGAATATTTCTAAATAATTAAATTAATGTAATTAATTAATTAAATTAATGTAATTAAATTAATGTGTAAATTAATTTTCCCAGCAGTGCAAATTATACAGGTATAAATTAATTTCTCCATCAAAGTTCGGTTCCATATATTAGTGAAGTAGTCCAAACTAGTAGTCCAAACTACTAATCCAAACTAGTTTGTAGTCATTATATTTAAAAAAGGTAGTTGTAGTTGACTACATTTGTTACAAAGTAGTTGTAGTAAACTACAAAAATAATGTAGCTTTTCCAACCACTGGTAATGGCAAATAAAAAAGTAATGTTTTCATTATATTTTGGTTCAACACAAATGCCACCATAAAAAAATGTTTTGAAAAATAACATTTTTTCCTGCTTCTGATTTGATCTTTGTGATATTAACTTGACTATATTGACTTTGATGTGCTTCTTTGTATTTTGAGAACGAACTAATGATAGCCACTGAGTTTATTTTCCGATGAACCAAAAGGTAAATAAATAAAAAATTAAAAAAGCTGATGCTTCGTAAAACAGAATTTAGGGTTTTTCTTGGGAAAACGTTTTTATAAAAAGTTTTCTATAAACTATAAAAAGTTTATTGAAGTTTATAAGAGTTTACAGAAGTTTTCTATAAAAAGTTTTTATAAAAAGTTCTTATAAAAAGTTTTTTAATAATTTATTGTTTTATACTAAAACTACAAAATGTTTGAAAAATTTAATAATATAAGAGCCTTTATGATGGAAGTAAAACAAGCATTAGTGTAGATTAGACAAGGATGCGCATTATTTGAATTTTTTTTTATAATTCACGTTTGAATGAGCTACATATATGAAATAAAACTGTCATAACTTCCGAACGGTTTGCATGATGAAGTTCAAACTTCGTGGTTGGTAGTGATGGGAATTCGTATGCGCATGCAGACGTAACTTCTTGTTGTCGGCCATTTGAAAATGAAAATATCACGGTACAGCGTGACTAAGCGTATATCGCTTTTGAAGGCCTACTATTCTAGCCATAACAGCCTGATTGCAGTTCAAAAGAAGTTAGCGACCGAGTACAAGCTGAAGACAACCGATCCAAGTGTACTAACAATCAAGAAAGCAAGTTAAAGAGAACTGTTTGTGATGACAGTGTTGGCAATGTCGGTTGGCAGACATGTGTGAAAACACCTGAAAACGTCCTGAAGACACTCGCTGTGTTTCAGACTAACGAAAGGTAATCTATCGGACGAGTATCACAACAGATGGGAATAAATCAGGAGACCTGCGACAAATTGCTGTTGAAGACCTGCTTCTCTTCCTATAAAAAATTCAAACCCATCAGCCATTAACGCTGTCTTTCGAAGCTCTGTCAGCACGGAAAATAGAAAAAGTCATTGCTTAATAGCCTTATGTTTAAGTACCTTGCTCTAATGATGACTTTAAACTATATATATAATCTTACCGGCAGTGAAGAATTATCTGGGCTTTAGAACAGGCAAATAACTTAAATAGGTATTAAACTTTTCTAAAAATCACTAATTTAGTGGCAATTGGTGACTAATTTAGTGACGTTTTTCCACTTAAATGAAAATGATCAAAATCACTGCCTTATTCTCAGCTTTTGCAAATTTTTATGCGCTCAAGTAATGCAACATTGGAGTAAGTTTTCAAATATTAAAAAAATTCTACCATAAATGCCTTTGATTTTCACAAAGCTGTGCCTCGTCGAAGCTTCCGTTTTGCGACATTTTGAAAATACGCGTAGACATCGGGGTCTTTAGATAGGCTAAACATGACCTAACAGTCATAAATAACAGTTGCAAACTCACAGCAGGCATAAAAATAGCATATTATTTGCAAAAAAAGCACCATATCATTTGACTACTGAGCTCTCGAAAAGCAGGTTTAAGCCACATGATCATGGAACAGCGGTTGTGTTTCGCCAACACTATTGACGAGAGAATTGACAAACAATAATATGATATGAATATGATTAGGTTTGGATACAAAAGTCAATTTCATTTCGATGAGTTCATTAACAACGTAGTTGGGGAAATGAAAATCCACATTTCGTGATCGAGAATTCGTTCCACTTTCTTCCGAATACATGTAGAAATATTTACATGTTGAATAAGTTTGTGCACTCAATAGTTTTTAAATAATTTACGTCTTATTTCATATAGTTCAATAATTGTCACCCTTTAAGAAGAACACAACCAAAATTAAAAAAAGAGAGGGATCAGATGGAATTTTAACACCACCCTAGAATATCTTGATTATTCAAATGACACAGCCCTCATTTCATTTAGATTCATCCATTTTGAAAACTGAAAAATTTTATAAACATGCAAATCAAATCGGTTTACAAATTAATAAAAAAAATCAAGTACCATGAGAATAAATGCAAAATCTAGTGATAAAATAAGAATAATTTTAAATAAAATTTAATCCTTTTTTTTTAATCTGTTGTTTGTTATTTTTTTACTTATTATTTCCCCCCCCCCCTTTTTTTCAAATGTCTATAATTTTTCTTTGTTTTATTCTACATTTTGAACTTATCTAATGAGTTCTGTTTACTTGCAGCTTAAGCGCAATAAATGAAATTTATTGTTTTTCTTAACTTTCTTCGTGTTTTCTGGTGTGTGTGTGTGCGTGCGTGCGTGCGTGCGTGCGTGCGTGCGTGCGTGCGTGCGTGCGTGCGTGTGTGCGTGCGTGCGTGCGTGCGTGCACATTACGAATCTATTTCTGGCCTCAAGATATGCATTTATTTTCCCTTTACTAACTATTATACCCATTAACTGTGATAAACATACTTTTCCCTCTACCTATATAATAGACCAATTGTAATTACCCAGGTTTCCTTTTTTCCCTAAGACTAAACATTATTACAGGACTATTTCACAAACTTTTTCCTATTTTTTATTGAAGAGCACTTCCATTTGTTTGTCACTCGTATGTTCATTCTCCGAGTATGATAGTTAAGTAAAGTTAGTTTGCTCCATTTTAAATTTTGTGCCTGTTTGCCCAGCTCTCCTGACTGACATCCTGATATATTTATAGTTCTTAATACCACACATTAAGTGAAACATGCGAAATTATAAAGTGAGTTTAAACGAGTAAATAGTTTTTACGTCGTGCTCTAAGATAACATTACTACAAAATTTACTAAATTTAACATATATGATCAGCCAAAATCCATATTTTATTGTTAAGTCGAACCTTAAATTATTGTTAATACCATATTTTAATGTTAAGTCAAACCATATTTCGCACCAAAGTCACTACCAAAGCAACTCAGTAAAATTTATTTAGCTTTTTGAAGTTCCCATACAATCAGAAACACGGCAGATTTTTCCATTCTCTGAAAATTTTGGCCATACTTTTTTCTCAGTGCAGAACAAAAATCTTTTTTTTCTCACTTATCAGTCTCCATAAATGCTTACTGTTCACTATTTGAATTATTAGAAAATTTGTAAAGCTCCCAATAACTTTTAGATATAAAAGCTGAGACAAATATCAAAACTCTTGTTACTTAACGAAACTCAAATACAAGCATTGGTTTCAAATTCAATTAAAAGAAAATCAAAGCTATTAAAAAAAACAATAAATTTAGTTCACAAAAATAGAATTCAGCCTATAAAATCCTTGAAAACATTTCATGAAATATAAAACGTAAACCACTCAATGCACCGAATATGTCAATCTTGATTACGTTTAAGATAGAGAGAAAAAAAACACAATGGAAATGTAGTATACCAAACTTTTCTAGCCATTTCTGAAACAACTTTCGATAGATAGAAAAGCTGATAAGAGAAAATTCAATTAACTGAACATTCTAGCTGAAACTTTTCCAGAATTTCTTTGACTTTTATAAATGTTTTCGGGATAACGCAAAAGGAGAAAATTTCAACGTTAACAGAATTCCATTACCAAACCATATTGACTTTTTAGCTATTTACTAGAATTAAAACTAACATTTAAATACAATGTAAAATTTTTCAGGTCCTGAATTTTTTTTTCAATGTTCTACTTTATTTCAATATCACTTTAAAAAATTGAAAAATTAATGGAATTTTTTCTAACCGAGACCATTGTATCACAAAAAGGGAGCAATTTAAAATTGGTAAATAACAAAAGGAGAACATATTCTGGCAAAATGATCATATTTTACTGTAATGACATTTCTAGTAAAAAAAAGAAAATTTGGTTAGCTCAAACATTACGCATTTAAACCAATCCGTTAAGATAATAATTCCTTTCAAAAGGTAACGGTTTACTGGAAATTTTGGCTTTCAAAAATTATAATTCTTATTACCACACACTCTGTAGAAAATACAAAAATAAAAATTTAACCCAATAGAGGGGTTTTTTTGCACCTAGCTCTAAGGTAATTACTAAATTTAATCACGGTAATTGAAACTTATCACACGTAAGATATAACCATATTTTTTTTCCTAATTTTACAAAAAATACTTACCAAAGTGCTTTGGTAACAATTAACCTCTTGGGTATTTCCATAGAGACAGAAAGTCGATAAATTTTACCATATTCTGGTAGTTTATTCCACATTTTTTCTCAGTGTGCAAAAGGAGTGAAGTAACAGAAAAATCTACGAAGACGGCCAGAATTGTTGGTCATTCAACCACGAAGGCTTTATCAGGATGATATACATTGATTAGACCTACTTTGCACCCTGTTCTTGTTGGATTAGGCCATTAAGGCAATGGGGCTGTAATTGTTCTTTTTTCCTGCTGCGCCATCCATGATCAAGAATTCGACTTCTGCCCACATTCGATTTCTGCTGTTTATAGGGTGGACCCATTCATACATCCATTTCCTCATCCACAGATCGTAGTTTTGATCTGAACCAGAGAACGAACAATCTCCAATCCAGTACCCCCAGAGGTTTAATTTGCTATGTTAACATGGAGAACTTCGTGTTCTGATAGATTTACCGTGCAGCAGTCACTATTTACTACCCGAGGAATCGTCGGCAGGCGTGATTGGAACTCCCGTTCTGACGAACTTAAGCCCAGCGTCCTATCAACCAGGCTATCCATGCTCCAGACCCCTGATGAATTTATAATTAAGTGAGCCGGGATAGCCTGGTCGGTAGGGCGCTGGGCCCATATCCAAAAGGTCGTGGGTTCGATCCTCGCCGGCCGAAGACTCCCCGTGTAGTAAATGGTGACTGATGCACGTTAAATCTGTCGAGTCTCAAAGTCCTCCATGTTCCCACAACAAATCAATACCTCTGGGGGTACTGATCCAGGAGTTTCCTTGTCTTCTGGATTGGTTCAAAATTACAAGGCTACGGAGCTGAACGTAAGTAGTCGTAAACCCATGAAATTGGGTCGGCTGTTCAACGACGGTTATAAAATAAAAAATAAAAATGCTATGAGGACAGAGCCGCGATGGCTCAGGGGATAGAGCGTTTTCCTTCCAATGCGGTGAACCGGGTTCGAATCCCAGTCGATATGAATTCCGCATCCGGCTTGCACCGACCACAGTGCTGACGTGAAATATCCTCAGTGGTAGACGGATCATGGGTTAGAGTCCCCTTACCGTCAGGCTAACCGTGGGAGGTTCACGTGGTCTTCCTCTCCATGTAACGCAAATGCGGGTTAGCTCCAAGTCCTCCACGAAGGCAAATTCCTCCCAATACTCGATCCAATAGTTCCGTTGTTTTCTGGATTGGGTTCAAAATTACAAGGGTACGGAGTTGAATGTTAGTAGTCGTAAACTCATAAAGCAGTTCAACGACGGTTATAAAATAAAAATAAATGTTATCAAGACAGACAAATTTAGTTCAAAATAGTTTTTTTTTTTTAAATATTTTATAAGTTAGACATTTATAATTCGTTATTGATAGTTTTAAAATTATTGATAGTTATTTAAAGTTTTTGTTTCAACTCTGAATTGCGTTGCTCATTTTCTGGTTATTAGTCAACCCATTTCTTTCCGTTTCTGACACAGTTCTCTAAACTTTTTAGTCAAAGGAAATCATACCTTACTTCTAAAATTTAGCAGTTGGTTAGTCATAGAATTTTCCGAGAAAAGTTTTCTATCGAAAAACTTAATTTTTATGAAGAAATAAAAAAAAATCTTTGCTGTGGCTAGAGTTCTTTTTTGAAGGTAGCTAAAAAACTCTAGTCTGAGTGCCTTCAATTCAAAACAAAGTTGCAATTTTAACTATAGATTCTATTTTGCTATTTACGAACTGTAATTTAATGACTGTCTGAATATTAATTAAAAACACTGAAATATCAAAAATTATCATACTATTCTTTTTTCAAAAAAGTTTTCACCTATTAAACTAGAGATTTTTTTTCTCACCTGGATTAAAATCATTAAAATCAAGAAATATTTCCTAATCTAAGCATATTCGGAGCCAAAAGAAAATGATGAAATATTTTTTTTCTTAAATCAAAAATGGAGATTAGAAAAACTTTGTATTTTTAAATAATTCGAGGTTTTATTTTAACGATTTGGTTATTTTCAAGAAGCATCATAAGTAAGCATTATAAGCGAAATAGTTAAAAGTAAATAATCAATGAAAAAAAAGTATATTTCTTTCTATAGTAAAAAATAGTACGAGCCGACGACGCCGATGTTGTTTTAATTGTTCACTTTCGTTAATTTTTGTTTTGATGTGAAAAAATTACAGCATTTAGAACTTGAAATTACTAAAACGTGTAGAGAAGTGTACGCAAATGAAAGAAAAATAACGTGATAAAATAAAAAAATTAACATTCGGTAATTAGTTTGAGAATTATCAACTGATAAAGCTGTTGGAAAAAATACTTTATTGGCCACTCTACAGGCAGCAGAAATGAAACTACTGAGTTGAAATTTAGCATGCTTAAAGAGCTACATTCGTTTAAGAATTTAACATGGAGTTTTTTTTCAGAAATTTCTATTATTCGAAAACTATCGCTATTAAGTGCTTTTTTGTAGTTTTTTTTTCCTTGTTTTTTTATTTATTTACGTTACATTTTGATTACAGCTTAAAATTCATGAGACTTAGAAACTTAAAATTACGAAGTTGTGCAGAAACAGAAGATCAGATTTTAATTTAAAATTGACAGGTTCCAAATTTGACAGAAAAATTCAGATTTGATAATTAGTTTCAAAATTATACTTGTAGTAAAAAAACTGTTGGTCGATCGATTGCGAGTTGAAATAAATATAACTACAGAGTAGAAATTAGATGTGCTGATAGGACCATTTTGTATTATACATTCAATGAGAGTACTTATTTATTTATTTATTTTAATTAATAAATAAATAACTGATATAACTGATCACCACCACTGGCATTTGGCAAAATTTTACTATAATTTTAGTTTTTAGAGAAATTTATTGTAATAATTTTACTTTTATCTCCGTATACCCCCCTAGGGTGGGTCGGAGTTCAGCCTATCTTATTTATTTATTTTGAAATTTCTATTTGTTTCGAAAGTTATTGCAAATTCAAGTGCCTTTTCGTGATTTTTTCAGTTCTTATGTTTCTAATATTGACTATTTAGCTCCTGTTATGAAAAATTTTAAAGCTTTACAGACTTGTAAGTTTTATTAGCGAAATTTTTGGGATGTTTGCACTTAAAGTATGAAAGAATTTTGAAAAAAATGCACATGCTACACTGGAAGTTCCTTTAAATAAATGCAATTATTTAAAACAGTGTGGAAAACTGCGTGTTTTAAACAATTGTGTAAGAAAGTTAATGAAACAGCCGCAAAACGTATATTAAACACGCATTTTTCAAAACATTTTAATTTGCCTACCTGTAACAGAGAAAATGAAAATTGGCTATTAAATTTCAAAGTTTTTGGATTTCGAAACTAAAAGTAAATAAATAAATAAAAATTTATACCTTAACTATACTTGAAAGTACAAAATAAGTATGAAAAGAAAATGATCTCAATAAAATATAATGGAATAATTTAACCATTATAAAGAAAAAGAAATGCTTTCAACCATTCATCTAGTAACAAATATTAGTTGATGACAGTTTTGTAAATCCTTCCACAGCGGAAACCTTTTATATGGAGATGTGCTCTATTAATCATATGTTTTGTAACGGCGAAACAGTGTGAAGATCTATGAATGTAGATTTCATTGTCTGTTTATATATTTTACGTGTGCGTAGATCTCACGAAATCCGATTGCAAACAATTAAAATGGAAATTTATTTTTTGAAACGCAATAAAGGGGGTTAGATAAAATTCTTACATTGTAACTATTTAGTCAAATAATTCCAATATATTTCGTATTTTACGTCACAATAGTAAAAGTATTACTTTTCTTTTTTTTCAGATCAATTTTTCTTTTATTTCATTATCGAGAAACACGACATTTGGAGAATATATTTGAAGGCTTTTAAAAAAACTCTTACATATACAAGTCAACAAAACATGTTTGTACATGTTCATCTTGTGGACTGAAAAACATTTCCTAAGGCTTTAATTATTTGCTTTTTTTTATAATTAGATTAACTTAGCGTAAAGGAAACAAAAATTAAATTGCTTTTGCTAAATCCTAATTTAAATATTTTTGAATGTCGACGTTTTTTAAAGATAGTGAGTCAGTTCCATGACACGGAACTTTTGAAACCCGCTGCAAATTTCTTCATCTTTAGAGAAGTTTATAATTTACCCGTTAATGGCAGTTAACCGTTAAACGTTTCATTTTTCCAGTAATTTTCCAGTATTTAATTCCAGTCATTTTTTTGTTAGTTTTAAAAGATGAACATTTGCATTGATCAAAGAGAAACTCCTTAAATTTCGAAAAGAAAAAGAAAATGCCTGGAATTTATGTATACCAAAAAAATTAACCTAACTTGAGTGCATGAAAAAAGGCCGTAGCAGGACACTATGAAAATGTGTATACTTTTTACTGGATTTTTGTCAAAGATATCAAATATACATGCAAAGGGGACGTCATTATGGAAATGACTTCATTTCCTGTATAGTTATCTAAAAGAAATATATAAACTGGCAGAAAGAATTGAAATGATAGATTGAAATTTAAACTGGAAAATAAATACTTTTAATACCACTAAGCCGAATTCTGCCAACCAGGTGCTCCAATTGGTGATTCTGCTACGGGTTGCCAAACAATAAATAAATAACTTTTTAACTGATTTTTTTCGCTTATAAAAATGATTTTTGGAGTTTGAATTTTGATTTGAAAATATAAATTTTTCATCTTGACTTTTAATTTTGAGTAATGATGAAATCTATGCACTAGCTCATGTAAATTATATTAAACTTTGTTGAATGTTTTCAAAATATTTTCTGCGTGCATTCTCTCCAAAGAAAAATGTATCTAATTGAATTTAAACTTTGAAGTTCAAGCTTATTTGGCAAGAAAGAGCAACACGTGTCTTTGGATAACAAGTAAAAATAATGTTTTAAATATATGTTTATTGATTAAAAAAAATTTTTAACATTTACATTATATGAATTACTTTCAAAATCTTATTTTTAAAATGTATACATAACTTCAATTGATTCTATTTAAATAAGATTTTTATTTGAGCTTTTGAAGATACTTTGAGCTTACCTGTAAGGTAAATGGTGAACTGTAATTTTGTGAAATTATTCTTAAACTCGATTCATAAAAAAATATTTTAAATGAATTTTGGATAAAATTTTATGCTTGAATATAAGAAATAATTTCCCTGAAATTCACTATTTCATCTGAAAAGTAAAAATATACATAAATATAGAATAAAGCTATTAGGTTAAATGTCCACAGAGGAGATATGACCTGCTTCAATATCTCCGATATATTTTTAATCTATATATATATATATAATAATGGTATATATACATTATACATTATAATGTATACATATATACATTAATAATGGTAATATCTTTTCTCATAAACTCTTTTTCTCATAATTTTATAATGTTGAGAAACTAAGGAATGGAATTTTCAATTAACATCGTCCTTAAACGTAAATAATAATAAAACAAGGATTTAGAGATGGTGTGTCGGTCTCTCAGTCTTCTCCATAATCGCCTATCTTTTTTTAATGAATTCATTGAGAAAAACTGAGAGAAACAGAGAAAGTTTTCAACCAATTCTAAAAATCATTCTGCAATCGCTCAAGTAAATCCTTGAGTAAAAAACAGAAGCAGAAAAATATTATAGTGGAGTTACGCTATGAAATCGGTGACCATCGACTATAGTAGTGATAAAATAGAGGAAAGATTGCCAGTTTTCATTAATACGTATTGACGTATCAAGGATTGTAGGGGATTTAAAATCTAAAAGAAAGTAGCAAAAGTAAGAAAATAAGCTGTATTTCAGTAAATTAATCTTCACCACAACGCTTAATATCTGGAAATAAATAAATCCGGTTACGAAATCTTTGGTTTCGTTGATGGTTTTCTTTTGGTTTCGTTTTTCAATTTTAAGATGAAAGCTAGTAAAAAGAAACTCATAGCTTTTTTATTACAATATTGAAACCGTTTTTTAATTTTGTGAAGACTGTACGAACACTGTTATAATGCATTCCGATTCTACACATCTAACATATTATCCGATAGAATCCTATAACCTACTAGATAGAACCCTACATATTAACCGACTTTACAGAAAGAAAATAATTCTGGTACAATTACCGTAAAATATTTAAGTGACATTTCTTGTAAAAAAACATAATTATGGTTAATGAAACCAAACTGTGCTGTATTTTAACCATTCACTTGGTAATTTTTCCGTTTATATGATTTACAGTATTTTCAAAATTATAATACTTATTACCACACAGTTAGTAAAAACTATAAAACTGAAAAGTAAATTTAACCGAATAAATGATTTTTATACCATTCTCTAACGAATCATGATAAAATTACCAAATTTTTTTAACATAAAACTATAAAATTAAAACATATTTTATTGTTAATTTTACCATAACGTTTCGATAAAAATTCCGAAATTTTTGGTGTTTTCTAGCTAGAAACACGCTAGCCATAGAGCTAGAAACACGGTAAATTTTCCTTTACCATATTTTGGTAGTTCTTACCATATATTTTTTCTTAGTGTATACACTCAGGATTTACTGAGTTTTAGATGAATGTCTGTGTGTTAGGCTTAAAGAAAAAAACAATATCTCAACTAAATGTAATGACTGGATGAAGTGTGTAAAATGCATGCTATTGCTTCAATAGTCATGTACAAACTTAGGAAATCTTTGCCTAAAATGTGGTAAAGTTTTTTCGAAAGTGATTGGTATACTGAATCTATATGTACATCAAAGTTTGTTTATTAGATTCTTTTCACTTATTTTCTAAGTGAGATATCATTTCTCATAACTTATTGCAAATTTTTCAAGGCTAATGGTTATTTTCCATACCTTAATTTCCTTTACTGTATTAGATGGTCATCTTACCTCGACAATTAGGAGATAAATTCAATTGTCAGTTTAATTTCAAGCAGTTTTTCATAGTTTTTTCTCCATATTTTATTTGGGGAAAAAACGTATAAGGGAAAAAACGTTTACGTATAAGATTTTAAAATTTCATTTCATTATTGTTTGTGCATTTAATAAAAATAAGAATGAACATTTCTTGTAACTCTATTCTTTGTAGTTTTACTTTGATTTGGAAAAAAACTATGGTCATTTTTCCTAGACTTACTCCATTTAATAAAAAAGTTTAATTTAAATTTTTTGAGTCGACTTTCTTTTTATTTTTTAAACCAAATTTAGGTAACTTATTATATTATATAATCAAACTTTATGTATTTCAATAAAATCATCATAATTCTATTCACGTCTTAAAAGTGAGCTTAAAAATCTTATCTTAAAAATCACTATCTTAAAACTAGTAACTATCTTAAAAATAAGCTTAAAAATTTTTTAAATTGAGTTTGGTTGATGCTATAAAAGTAATTTTTAAGTTATTTATTTATTTATTTTTTGTCCTATGAAAAGTTCAATTTCGAATATAGCTATTTCTGAGAAATTTATCGTTATGAACAAATGAGTTCCTTAAAACAGTTTTAATTTCACATATTTTAATAAAACTGTTATATATATTTTCTTCTAAAGATTCTAATAAAATTTATTTTGTGAACTGGCAAATGAAATTAAATAAGTTATTTTGTCAAAACAGATATATATATCTTTTTCCTTAAAGAGAATGCTAGTCTGATGGGAATGAATATTTTAAGACTAATAGATGAATAGTTGAATTTTATGAATATATTCAACCGATTTAATTTAGTAATCAGAATTATTAAAAATAAAGAAGCTACGGTGCATATAATATTATTTATTTTGAATATTTAATTAGGAATTTCATTAAAATTGAAGAAAAAATGAAAATTATTTTGTTAATAATTGCCATTTATAATATTTTTGAATTACTAATATCTTTATTGTTTAATTACAGCGAGCAAGTTTATAGTATAAATTTTGAAATAAATAAAAATACAAAAAAAAATCATATGTATGCAAATGAATGCATTAGAAAAAGTAACATATTTTTATTAAAGTTTATTGTTAATGCATTCAAAAACTGATTAAATAATTCGTTTTCAAACACGCATTTCTGAAAATTAAAAATTAATTTTACAATTTCATTCCATGAAAACAAAACTTTAATTTCACAAATCATTTCTTTAATTTCTAATTAGAAATTGAAGAAATGATAGTTTGGTAATAAAAGGCGAAACGAACAATATAATTTGCATTTTGAATTCCTTTTCTAGAAATTTGAAGGAAAATAATAAGTTTTAAATAGGTTTTATTTAGTTAAATGATTTGAATTATAAGACTGAAAATATTTTGCCAGATTAAATTTTGTTTGCTGAGATTTGTACTAAATAAAAAAAAATTGATGAAACATCAGCTTAACTTAAAGATAGATATAATGTATCAGTTAACATTGAGTTGGCTAACATTGCAAATAAATTTCTTCAATTTAATAGCAAAATTTCATACTATTAGAAAAATTTTGAACCAAAATATCGCCCAAAATTGCTACAAAGTAAATGTGGCATCTGCATTGTAAAAAATTCCGGATCAAATAAAGACAAAAATTACCGTAAAATCCATTTTTAACGAAACATGCTACGGAATCTGATATACTGTATACTGTAAATCTGATATACTGTAATTTTTACAGTAATAATTACCCTAAAATCACTGAAGCACTCGCATTAAATAAATATTACTCTATAAATTACTGCATAATATTTTACGGTAAAAATGGATTTTACGAATGATGCAAGTGCCGGAACTTTATACCGTAATTTGACCAGGAATTTTTTTTGCAGTGTACTAAGTGGAGCCCTTTTATCGTTCTACGAACTTGATTATACAATACTATAAGTCAAGTAAAATATGATTCCTTTTAACACCTACTTATGGTTTTAAAGTACCGATATTATACTTCGTTCAATCAATTTTGATTCAGTTTGTAACTAACCTTATATTTTGTATATAACCTTGTATTTTACCTTATAACCTTGTATTTTTCTATTAAATCCGATTAGAATCTATACTTTAATGAAAAATTCAAGTTTGAATATCAAGAATTTCATAGTGCTGCAATTCCACTTACATTTTATCTTATAATTATTGTATATGTATTCTGTTAAGCTTAGGAAGTATTTATACGATTCAATACTTTTTTACACATTTACATAAAGTTAAAAACTTTGGAGCTTAATATATGCAATATTTTTCACATTTACAGCGACTTTAATTCGGAGTTAATTCGGACTTTAATTCGGACGAATTCGAAGTTAAATCATGTTTTCGTTTTTCTTGAACTTGATTACACACTTTAAAATTTTCGGATCAAATTACGGTATAAATACGGTATAGGCATCCTTAAAAACCGTTTTAACCGTAAAATATTCAGTGATTTTACAGTATTTATTACTGTAAAAAATTACGGTATATCAGTTTTTTGTTCCGCAACATGCGGTAAAAAGCATGCCCTGCTTTTACCGATTTTGCGGTAAAAAGCACAGCCATCCAGTGTATCGATAATTTTTACCGTAATTTGATCCAGAAATTTTTACAGTGCATGATGAACTTCGAAGAAATTATTAACATTTTTTTCAAAGTTACAGGAAATTTACGGGTACCTTTACCATGGTTCAGCATTGAACCGATTTCTTTAGAGAGTAAAAGTTAAATTGATCACGGGATGCTATGATTAAATGAAACGAAAATGTGATTTAATTTTACATCTTATGAGAGTTTCAGAAAACCTGCACACATAGAAAAATTCTGGTAAAATTAACGTGTTATATGGTAATGACATTTATGTTTAAGAAAAACATAATTCTGATTAATAAAACTTAACTATACGGTATTTTGAACATTAATTTGGACATTTTCCCATTCATATGGTAATGGTTTAACGGATAGTCTGGTATTCACAATTATAGTTTTTATTACCACACTTTTAGCAAAAATACAAAATTGAGAAATAGATTTCACCGAATTAGTTTTATATTATATTCTAAGGTATCATTATAAAATTACTAAATTTTACCACATTTACTAAATTTTACCACACATTATAAAACCATATTTTATTATTAATATTACCAAAATAATTATCAAAGATCCTCGATTAAAATTACCGAGCTTTTTGGTGTTTCCATATAGTCAGAAACATGATAAATTTTACCATATTCTGATAGCTTTGACCATACATTTTTTCTCTGTTCTCAAACTTATTGTTCAACGTTAAGTTAAGTTTTCTAAACCGCAATATCAAAACTCCTTTTATATTGCTTAAGAAGTATTCCAAAACCGTTTATTACAACTGCCTGAAAGACACATAAAAAATATTGTGTAGAAACAACTTCTTGTTTCTTTGCAACACTCATGCATATAAAATAAATTTTTCAACGTATCAGAATCTCTAAAAACTTTCGACTACTTCAAATTAACTTATATTATTCATCTATCAACAGTCATCGTAGCTATTCAAATTGAACACTGAACACATCCTCAACCCCCTCTGAGTTGTCGTTACAGATTTGGTCCACTGAACCATCTGCATTTTTTGTTGTCATGATAAAACTATTCCAAACGATCTTTTGCATTCACTCACATGATAATCTGGCAACACTATCACCAGATGTAATGCATGTTATTCTCCTTCCTGTCAAAGTACACTCTCTGTGAAAGACATCTAAATACGATAGGAAACAAATTTTCGATAGCTATTCTTGTTCCGCGTAATGGAGTTTCTTTTTTTTTTTTATTATTATTATTAAAAAAAGGGCATAAAGAAGCACCGGAAGAAAATGGAAAGGGACATTTTTTTCATTTATGCCGCTTTTTCCACTATTTGTTTTTATTGAGGTCAAAAATATGTATCAGAGATTCTTCTATGACAAATTCATAAAGGCTTCATAACTAAAGTACCACAGATATTGAGAGGTAAATAGTTGTTCTGTTTAGGAGCTCATTAGAGCATCTCCACACTATTTTTTTGGATTAAGTTTCGATTTTTTTTACTCTTATTCATTGAAGGTAAATGACTAATTTTTATTGAATTCTACTTTTTGTTTTAATTTAAAATGGTTATAAAAGTATATAATGTAACACTATATAATTATATAGTTTAAATTTATAACTGCAAATTTACTCTTATAATTTTTTACTCTTATTCATTGAAGGTAAATAACTAATTTTTATGAAATTCTATTTTTTGTCTTAAATTAAAATGGATAGAAAAGTATATAATATTCACTATATAACTATATAGTTTAAATTTATAACTGCAAATCTACTCTTATTATTTTTTTAACTTTTATTCATTGAAAGTAAATAACCAATTCTTATGAAATTCTATTTTTTGTCTTAAATTAAAATGGTTATAAAAGTATATAATATTACACTATATAACTATATAGTTTAAATTTAAAACTTCAAATATACTCTTATCATTTTTTACTCTTCTTCATTGAAGGTAAATAACTAATTTTTATAAAATTCTAATTTTTGTTTTAAATTAAAGTGGCAATAAAAGTATATAATATTACACTATATATTTATACAGTTTAAATATATTACTGCAAATTTATATATTAGTTAGAGCATTTAGAAAATGAATTAGAAAGAAATATAAGTAATGGACTAATAAATATTGGTAAGAATGTATGAAAATGACTTATTACGGTGAAATATTATATTAATCAAGAACTACAATAATATATTTTTAAAATAATGCTTGCAATTTTTTAAAAATTGCTTATGGCAATAAAGATCAATATATAGTTATTTGAAATGTTTATGATCTCTCTTAAATGTAAAATTATGACAGTCTTTTATGCTACTTATCTCGAATTTTTAATATTAGTAGATATTTATTTAAATTTGCATGAAAGTTTAATCACTACTTTCGATTAAATATTTAATGATTAAATTTTTAAAAAGTTTAAAAGAATAAGAAAAATCATTTAAATAAATCATTTTAAAATGATGTATGTTAAAAACGCAAATAAAATTAATAATTAATTGCGTCTTTTCAATAATTAATTAATGTCTTTATTAATGTCTTTTCAATAATTAATTAATCAACTATAAAATTAATAATTAATTATTGTCTTTTCAATTGCTTTTATTACATTGTAGCTTTGGTCATTATTTAATTGTATTTTTGTTTGAGCACTTCATTTATTTGAAGGAAACGTAAAAATGCAAGTTTTGAGTCACACCTCCTTGCCCACTGAAATGTATTTGACCATTTAAATTTGACTCAGGAAATTATCTGAAAAATTGATGTTTTCTTTATATTTTAAGCTTTATATTATGCAACTTGATTTACATTTTCGAATTAATAACTTTTAGTCAGTTATAAATTTGGAAATTACTTATGACTCCAAATACCGTATTTAGCGTCATTGCTTCATTTATTCAACTTATCTTATGAATATTAGGAGTAAAAGGTAATTTTGATATGTTACTTAATATTTTATTTTATGTAAAAGTAAAACAACCTAATTCTTGAGAACGACCTTAAACCTTTAATGAAAAGTGGGAAACGAGATAAAAGTAATATTACAATATTAATTAATCAGTAATATGAACTTCGACGAAACAAAATTTTAAAAAAATCAGAGATTAACTTTCTCATAACATAATATTTGCTTGATCCTAGTCAGAGTGTAATTTTAACTAAATAGAAAAAGCTAACCTTTAATATTTCTAAAGCTAACTTTTAGTTTTTAACTAATTTACTGAATGTATAGTGGTTAAAAACCTCACTTATGTGTCATAATGGAAAAATTGTTGCATAAGAGACTTTTCTAATTACGTATAATTAAAAGTGTGTTCCAAAAAATATTTTCTTAACCATTTACTATTTAACACGTGTTATAGCTGATCCTTGTTAAAATTGGATTTATAACACCAAAAAAATATATTAAAAATTATTCCTTGTAATAAATGAGAAACATGGTACCAAAATATATGTCTTTTAAGCTAAACGTCATTAATGTGAAAACGTTAATGACTCTTTTAACATTATGAAAATAACAACTTTTTTTACATTTTTTTTGTCATTTCATAATGCGTCTAATTGCCTTTTTAAGTTAGCATTAAAAAATATATGAGTAATAGTAATATTCGCCTATCATCTAATACTATAAATTGCTTAATTAATATATGTTTTATCATAAAGGAAAAACTTGCTTTATCATTAAATACTTGAATACTTACTTGCGCTTGAATACTTACTTACTATATTTATTTTTAAAATTTACTATGAGGAAATATTACATGATTGATCTCCTAAAAAACCGACATTAATTAAAATATTTCAGCTAATAAACATTTCTTTCAAAAATCATTAGAAAGATAAATTTCCATTATAAAAAAAATGTTTTCAATTTTTTTGTTTAAATTTTGGTCTGAAGATCATTAATAAAAACTTCGAAAAGACAAAGCTGATTCAATTTAATTTAATCTTATTCTACAAGATCTCCGTTTATTCATGTGTACGTGGTCATAAGCATTTGTCGCCTACCCCGTCAAAATCTTCAGCATGAAGGGATGGAAGCTTAATGTTTAACTGCTTAATATTAAGATAGACTCTCAACTCCATTTTTATATAAACTAATTAAAATGTAGGCCTCTATATAATAATTTTTTTTTGTTCATATTCATTTAATTTGTTCATTGTATTCTATAACTAATTTTTAAAAAAATGTATCATTACAATGCCGTATCGCAAAATAAATTTTCCTTTGCTGTTTTCATTAATGTACGAAATGTTCCATCGTTTCAGCGATTTAAAAATAACGTTTTTTGCTTAATCATTGACTAATAATAACGTTTGCCATAACTGCACACTAATCATAAAATATTGCTACAAATTTATAAACATTTGTATAGTTTTGTAAATATTATTTTGCTATGAGGCTAAATATCTCAGACCGGCCTAAATAAACAGTTTCATTAAAAAATTTTCAAGAAAATCGTGAAAATGTAACGCGATTGAGAAAGAAAATAACTCCTAATGTATTTCTTATGTAAGACTCGGTGGCGAAATTTTTGTCGGCGAAATTCTTGAAAACTTGTCACTTGGCGAAAATTTTGGTGATAAAATGATTTTTCTGGAAACATCCAGTTTTAGTGCAATAGGACCAATATGTACGAATTTAAGCGAGAATCGTCTAAAATCGTGTCGGAAGCTCTAGAGTTTTGTCGCCAAGTCAATATAAATTGAAGTGGGCGTCGCTTGTGACTGCAGTAGTGTTCTGACCGGAGTTAAATCATGTTCCCGTCTGTGATTATGAAACCTTTGTTTTGCTGTACTGCGCTCTTATTCGAGCTGTATTTGAGTGCTAGAAATATAGCTGTATTTTCTAGAAATTTCTTCTGATTTTGAAGTATTAATGACTGTTTCATTCGTCTCCAGTCGAAACGAACCTCTGTGCTCGATACAATTTTTTGTAAAATGAAAGCTAATATTCAAACTTCTCTCATACCAAAATATGTAGGTAAAACTTTTTCTTTTCCTTTTTTGAATTTAACTATCCATCCCAGTTTTCTTCATAATAGCTGTTCTTCGCTACATGATTGCATCGAGAATTTGAATATATTGTTCTTAATTTACCTGGTGTGTCTAAAATGACTGATTAATTAAAAATCAGCTGAAGAAAAACCGAATAATATATTTTAAAAAAATACGGCTCTTAGTTATTTACTAAGGTCATTTCTTACTATCAGTTTCAAAGTAAGTTACAAAGTTCGACAACAGATGGCGTTGCAATTGAAGAAAAAATAGCAACCTGAAAATAAAACAAATAGGCTCCCATGCATGTATGGCTGTTGAGACGATGTTACAAACTTGATAGTTTTACTGTCAGCTGTTTCATCTGCTGATGAATTATTAACTAATTGCGAGAGACATTATGTCTCAGGAGAAAGAGCGTTCGTTTTCCAATGAGGCGAACGCGTTCGAATCCCAGCGATGGCTGGTCGATGGCATGTAACGCAAATTCGGGATATTTCCATCAAAAAGTTCTCCACTAAGGCAAAATTTCTCTCAATGCTTGATCCAGAAGTTCCCTTGTCTTCTGGATTGGGTTTAAAATTACGAGGCCACTGTGTTGAACGTTTGTAGTCGTAAACCCAAAAATAGGGCCGGCTGTTCAGCGACGGTTATAAAACTAATTGTAAGGAGCCGCGGTGGCTCAGGGGATGGAACAAATGCCTTGAGGTGAGCCAGGTTCGAATCCCAGCCATGGCAAGTCGATGCGAATTCCGCATCCAGCTTGCACCGACTACAGTGCTGACGTGAAAATATCCTCAGTGGTAGACAAATCATGGGTTAGAGTTCCCTTGCTGTCAGGCTAACCGTGGGAGGTTCTCATGGTCTTACTTCAGCAGTAGATGCAAAAGCAGGTTAGTTCCATCAAAAAGCTCTCCACGAAGGCAAATTTCTCCCAATACTTAATTCAGGAGTTCTTTTGTCTTCTGGATTGGGTTCAGAATTACAAGGCTACGGTGTTGAGCATCGGTAGTCATGAACCCGAAATTGAGCCAACTGTTCAACGACGGTTATCAAGCTGATTGTGAAAAAAAAAACCTTTCGAGAAAGAAAATAAGCATTCATATTATTTTAAAAGTATTACATTTATTATCTAGTTTGTATATATTACAAACATTAAATAAATTGCTTCATGTAATTCTCAATTTTGAAGTTATTTCCTTTTAAATAAACTTAAAAACAATCTAGCAAAATAGTGGCTAATTACTTTCTTAATAAAGTAATAAAAATTGAATTCTCGTTAAAATGTTCTTGAGTAGTTTTCACGAAGAAAAAAATTCTGGTAATTTTATCGTACTGTAATGACATTTCTAGTTTTTTAAAATGAAAAAAAAGAACATTATTTTAGTAACAAAACGAAATTATGTGTTGTTTAAAACATTCATTTTGAAATTTTTCCACTTGTATGTTAACTGTTTACTAAAAAATTTTGGTATTTAAAATTATAGCTCTTGTTACCAAACATTTAATGAAAAATACAAAGCTGAAAAGTAAATTTAATCGAATTTACTTAGCATTTCTGCTCTAAGGTATCGTGAAAAAAAACGAATTTTACCTCATTTACCAGATTTTGTCACATATTATGAAACTATATTGTTAATTTTACCAAAATCATTACCTCACTCAACACAATAAATCATGCTTTGAGATAAGTGGGTTTAAAGTTTTCATTTCTAAGGAAAATGCATAAGAAATGCTTTAGTTTGCTTAAACGAAGATTACCATCAAGTTGAATTATGAGTTATGCTAGTATTGCTGCTGAAAAGAATGTGTATTTTCATATTTACACCTGTTCTTAGTACAAAACGCGTGTCTTTTTAGTTGTGCCACTATTGCAGCGCATGAGCAATTTATGTTTAAAAAAACATAATTCTGTGCAATATATAATATAAACGGTATTTAAACTATTTATTTATAATTTTTTTCATTCATATGGTAATGGTTTAATGAAAATTCTGGTTTTAAAATTTTGAGTATTATCACACTTTTAGTAGAAAATACAAAACTGAAAAATAAATTTAACCAAATAAATTGGTTTTATACCATACCTTAAGGTATCATGATAAAATTACCGAATTTTACCACACATTATAAATCAAAATTTTATTGTTAATATTATGAAAATAATTATCAAAGCACTTGGTAAAAATTAAAGCTTTTTGTTTTTTTATACCACCAAACACGCGGTAAATTTTACCATATTCTGGTTGTTTTTGCCATACTTTTCTCCCAATGTATGAAAGATAATATTCACATGAAGCGAGTTAATATGCTAACTGGCTCTAAACTTTTATTTTACCTTATTCAAGAATCCTCTTACAAGAATTTTAAATTATATTTTCGAAAATTAGCTTAAATGGAATTTTCAAAACCTTTTCCTCAGTTTTCTTTGGTGTGTTTTCTTAATACTTTTTGATTATCGATTTAAAAAGTATCCATCTTGAAACTTACTTGCTTTCATTTCGGTCTGCTCGTGTATTTAGAAAGGGAAAAAATCCATTGGAAAACTTCGTATTGACAAAAGAATTGAAACCTCAAACCTTAAATGTTCAAAAGTTTTTTCAAACGAGTTTTTGTAGCCTCTTATACATATAAGATAAAGTTGAATGACAATGAATTTAATTAATATGCAATACAGTAAATAAGCGAAGAGATATTTTATAAAAGTATTTTCTCCATAAATGTAGCAAGAATTGCTGCAATATTAGAATCAGTTTGCGAGAGAGGAGGTGAAGGGGCGAGTTGACGAATATGTTGACTGCTTAAAAATTCCACTTGTTTCTGAAGTAATTCAATTTTAGTCAATAATTCTGAGTTGTCGAAGCAATTTTCTTCGGAATATTGTGCATTGTTGTCATTATTTGGCGATTGCATGCGAAGAGTTAAAAGTTCATCTAAAATTCCATCATCTGTTCTTTTTATATTATCATTAACTATGCGCGATATTAAGTCATTTTTATTTCCATTGGGCGAAAGATTTCTTAAACGCAAGTCTGATTTTAACTGGGTGACAGTTAAATGAGTCAGTCGTTCCACATTCAAGGCATTCAAAACAGAATTCACGTCTGTTGACATCTTGGCGAGAAAAGTGCAGCGAATCTGTTTTTGCGACGTATGTTTGGCGAGAAGAAATCAGTATGTAATAAAATCCAATTTTCAAATTTTTTTCGGTTAAATGTTATTTTTTTGTCAAAATAGGTTTACCTTGGCGAGTTTCAGCCAATGAGGAATACTTTTTTGCTTCGTTGGCAGTCAAAATTTCATGGAAAGAATTTAAAATGTAGCGATAGAAGAAGTTCGATGTTCAAAGAAGAAGTTGCAAAAAGGTTCTTTTTTTAAAAGACGGCTGCGCCATATAAGATAAAGTTGAATGACAAGGAATTTAGTTAATATGCAATACAGTAAATAAGCGAAGAGATATTCCTGTTTGCGCGGAACACCGTGGTATCCGAAATGTCGGCCAAAACATAATGATATTTCAATAAAACATTGAAAAATTTCAACGAAACATCGGCCAAAACTTGCAATGAACCCAATATAAGCTAAATTAATAAACCCAATAAAAAGGATTTTGAATCGAAAAAAAAATTTATGGAGTAGGCGCAGAAAGAAAAGGAAAAAAACAACTCACTTCTTCACTAAGCTTGAATATTCTCAGATTTAGGTGCACAGAATTATCTAATAACAGTTAGATACTGTCTAAATTTATCATGAATAGAATCTGTGTACTTCGATCGCCACATAAATTCGACAAAATACGAATCGGAAATGGCGTCTGTAATACCGAACTAGCAGTGACATTTTTTTCTTAAATCCCTTTTTATGACTGCCCACATACCTTCGATCTTATTGATTAGATTCAAAAGTAACGTTATCAGCCGGTATCCAACGCAGAACTAACGGACCTCTGAAATTACATGTACCGTTGAACATTTAAAAATAACGCTAAAATCTAAACTAATCAGGATCACGATTGGGTTTCAAAATCGCCCAAGCTGGCGATCAACCGCGATCACAACTTGGCGAGAATCAAGGGGCACCCTCAAATATAGTCTACCCAGTATTTAATGAAAAATAATAACAGCGAAATATATGCTTTTGCGAAGCATTCTATTTACATCTCTGAATGTTGCCACCTTTTTATATGAAAGTCAAACTATTATCTGCTGTAATAAAATTAGACTTATGCGAACCTTACATACAACAGAAGCAAATTTATTTATGACACCGACCTAAGAATTCACTTTAATTTATAAGGTCTTTTTAAAGTTTGTCGAGTTTAAATTTTGTCTTTTAGCTTTTAGTGTTGCACTTTACTATTCATTGATCTATTAATCAATTAAAAAGGCTAAAAATTTATTATCTGAGAAAGAAAAAACAATATTTTACGTGCTATGTCTTACATTAAATTACAACCTTTATTTTCTTTAAGCTCTTTGCAAATGTCTTTGTAGTGTACCAACCACTACAAAAAATATGCTTCCAATTCACTACAATATAAGACATTGTCGATAACTACTATCCCCACATTGGTAAACTTCGCACGAGATGTGAACACGCCTACTTTGACAGAAACTCACACTTCGATTTGAACACGCCTACTTCGATGGATGGTCCACAATGAACAGTTGACTTGCTACTTGTGACTGCGACATTGCCCACCTCCTCGTGCTCATTCTCGATCACACATAACGTACAATTTATACACACGACTGCTAAAGACAACACAGGAGCGACCACGTCCGTGAACTTAATACAGCTCTCACGATCAGCACTCAAAAGGAACGGTGATCTTAATATAGCTCTTCCGGCTTCTCACAAAACAGCAATGAATCAACTAGTGGTATCCGTTCATCGAATTCTATCACGGATATAATTCTGGTGGGGGAATACTGTAGTGTATCAACCACTACAAAAGTTTAATTCCAATTCACTAATATGTAAGACATGTTAACTCGATTCTATGTTTACAAATTTAATGCAGATTTTTATGACAAAGCTATCAACTACAATACAGCTAACTTCAATGAAATATTTAAATTTGAAAACTTTAAAAAAGACAAAAACCTTAGACCAATAGCTGCACACTTCACCTCTGACGCCTCGTACCGAAACTACCAACATAAGTAAAAATCTCCAACTCTAACATCAATAGTTCATAGCAATAGTTCAAAACATCAACAGATTACAATCTCAACTGCTTCAACTACAATACCAAACTTGAAATTTGAACCTTGTACCTAATGTTGACAATAGATTCACAGCCATCTTTTCTATAGCCTTGAAATTCAAACCTGTTACCTCATGTGGACAATACATACACAGCCATCTTTACTATAGCAAGTTGCTTAGAATTATTTTCACTTTCTTTTCAGTTAAACAAGCAAGGTGCTTGCTTTACAATATCAGTCACCCCAGAGACTCCGTATACAAACTGCTTTCATTTTCTAATTTTACTGTAATTTCACGATGAATGGGATATGGGTCTTCTGCGCGGCCCAGGTGCCCAGCTTTTGTTAAATAAAGTAAGTAAGTAAGATTCCATGTTGGGGTACCTTTTCATTGATGACGGTTGACATTGTCTACTATCCCCTTATTGATGACCTTCGGACGAGACGTGAACACGCCTATCTTGACAGATATAATTCTGATGGGGGAGTACTGTAGTGTATCTACCACTACAAAAGTACAATTCTAATTCGTTAGTATATAAGACATGTTAAATCGATTCTATGTTGAGGTTGATTCATAGATGAAGATGAAGGTTGACATTGTCGATAACAACTCTCCCCATAGTCTTTGCTTTATTTTTTTCAAAAATGTGGATACTAAAATTTCTATATTTAGATTTTTAAACCATGTCTTCAAATTTCATAAAATTGTTAAACTAGTTTCCATTTTTTTAGTTTATAAATTGCAAGCAGTTGAAATAAATTTGAACTGAACTGTGAACTATTTCTTTATAAGAATTGAAGAATTATTGTGGCAATTAACATTGTTATTAAATAAATTAAAATTTTTAAATCTAGAAACCATTGTTGAAAAGATTTAAATCATGATTTGAATTGTGATTTAAACCATTTGATTTCGAAAAAATATCATTGATTAAAATCAGGTGATTTTTTCTAAAAATCATCGATTCAAGTCAAAAATATTTTTTAAACCAAATTATAAATATTCTTTTTAGAGTGCTGCTTTCCAAGTCCGGATTTTTTTGATACTCAAGACTTATCTAATGAAATAATGAGAGATAAAAATATGTGAAATTGTTATTTTGATGTTCGAAACAGAAAAGACTAAATCTGGATAACACTTAGAACAAATTTTCAGAAATTATAATTTTCCATTAGTTCTAAAAGTAATTGGCTGTTTAATAAATAAAATTCAATCATATATCTTTAGTTTTATCTTTACTTACGCACTAGCAATTTTTAAAAATTATTAAATATGTGCATGTAAGCAACAGAGAATGACTTGTTCTGTAAAATGTAATTTAGAATAATTAAATTTTTTGATGATTCTTGAAATAAACGATTTTATTCTTCATTTGATATCTATCTAAATAATTGAGACTCAGCCTTAAGAAATCCGCGAGGATGTTTGATGTTGAACTTGAATAAAAATAAATAAGGTTTTAATTTTTAAATGATTATATATTTTGAAATTATTTTGTACGTACTAATTTTAATTATTTTAGTTAAAACTTTCAATTATTTAATTTAAATATTGCTTTAAAATTTTATTAAGCATTATTGATATACTTTATCTCAGTTTTAATAAGTAAATGCTCAAATAAATAAAAAATTTATTCAAATAAAAAAAAAGCAATTTCCATAAAATTTGAACTTCCTTTAAAAATTATGATTTTTGCTAACCTAGCTAAAAACATTTTTTATCATATTTATAAGTTTTTTTTACTATTTAAACTATTGTGGTAGACCACAAGGAACCTATACGAATGCATCAGAGTTTATTACTACCAAAATTTTAGGTTTATAACGAACTTTAAACTTTTGAAAAGAAATGATTTTAGCCGACAAAAAACCTAGCAAAACAAAATTTTCTTTAATTAAATATTCAATTTTTTTGAATCAAAAAAAAAAACTTTTCAGTTTTCAAAATCGGAAACCCTAGAAAAATCAGAAAAGGGATTTGACTAAATAAAGTAATATAATAATTTTATTACGTTCTCAGATTATTATTGAATTCAAAATGAGTAAAACTCTTTTACAACGTATGTAATACTAAATGAATTTGTTTGTGTTTAGTTTTATTTTTTATTACAAGAATTTCGCTTTTTCATAAAATGTAACTTTACATATTTTATCTTCCTAATTAGGTATTCCATTAAGAAGCTATTAAAAAAGCTATTTTATGTAGAAACTTTCAAAGAATTCTTTAAGGAAGAGGTTTAATATTCAAACTGTATGAAAAAAAAAACGTTAAAAGTTTTTAATGGTTAGTATTTAAACTTAATGCAATTTAATATAATTTATATGATACTTTTTCTCAAACGACAAAATCCAAAAATATCTATCACTTAATGCGGCATAGATAAGAATAAAGTTTTTGGAAACATTAAAATTTATTTTATCCCTAATTACTTTCAAATGATGATGGATGATGAAATTAAATGTTTTGTTCTTAAAAAAATTGTTTTTTTATAATATGTTAATAAAATAAGGTACTGATTTATATGCTTGAAAAAACTAATAGAAGATAAAAATGAAAAATACTATGGTTAAATATATTCTTGTTCTATTTGCAAATATATATAGCAAAATAAATAAATACAAGAAAACACGAAGAAAGTTAAGAAAAACAATAAGTTTCATTTATTGCGCTTAAGCTGCAAGTAAACAGAGCTCATTAGATAAGTTCAAAATGAAGATAAAACAAAGGAAAATTATAGACATATGAAAAAGGGGGGAAATAATAATTAAAAGAATAAGAAACAACTGATTAAAAAAAAGGATGAAATTTTTTTAAAAAAACCGGAGGAGAAAAGAAGATATAATCTTTTCATCAGCCCTCATGATTATATCCGCAAAAAAGAGTGCTTTCTGATATTGTATCAATATAGCCAAAGCAAAATATATTAATACAATAGTTTGAGGAGCACTCAAAAAAATTTTTTAAAAAAATTTCAACAACTGAAATAGAACACAATAAGTAAAAATAACACGTAAAAACAGAAAATAAAATAAAATAATAAGAAAAAACAGTACAATTTATTAGTAAAATAAACATAAAATGTATTAGTTGATTTTTGTTGATTTGGCTTTTCGATTTTTGTTTTAAACAATTGTATAAGACTATTTCGTCTCTGAATATGACAAAAATGTTTGGAAACTTTTTCTTCTCTCTAAACTATTTTGAACTGTTAAATCAATATAGCATTTAGAATTTTTTATTCTTTTCTGAGACAAGATAGAAAAAAAAAGAAATCTGAATCTTTTCTGGAAACTTTTATGAGTTGCATTCTTAAAGCTTTAAAATCAGCATCGACCTATAAAAGTTTTGAAACAGATGCTGCAGCAATGATGCATGAGCATATGCTATTTATTAGCGCTGTTAACTAAAACAAAAACAAAATAACGATTGTTACGTAATGAGACTTTTCGGACTCGAAATTGCTTGATTCTTACGGAAAGAAAACTGAAAACTCTTGAATGAAAATTGAGTTCTATTTAATGTTTTTTGCATATTATAAATATTGAAATATATAAAAACTATTATATATTAATATTATGAATATTGTTATATATAAATATTATAATATATGAATATTATAAATATTATCATTTATACTGAAGCTTAGGAATAAATTTTTAAATAATAATTTAGGTATATGCAAGTAAAACATTATAAACCTTGTGAATTGCATATTTCTTAAAATTAATAATTGCAAAATTATATAACAGTTTACAATCTGTTTAAATTTTTATACATGTTCCAGAACATTGCATTAATCAAATTTCAAATTAATCCAAATTTGTTTAATTAAATGAAAAAGTTACAAATTTTATTTAATTTAATGGTTTCTGTAAACAATATCTGATAATGATCAATTAAATGATATGAAATTGGATGTAAAAATATCCGAACATCGCCATATAAAACATATATTATGCGTTATTATGTAATATAGATAATTACAAAAAGGCTAGCAATGCAATTATATTTTTACGATACTATATTATATAAATGACATTTGTTCAAAATATTAAAAAAAAGTATTTATTTGATAGAAAAATTGTTGGATAGCGTTAATATTTATATTAGATGTTAAATACAAAGAAAATGAAAACTGACATTAAAATTTAGGCCATATGTTAATTAAATTTATGCAAAATAAACCCATAATGCTTCATAAGTTTACTGATACTTAAACTGAGATATTAAATATTTAATGAGATATTTAATTTTTTTCTCAAGAAATTATTTTTTTTTGTAAATAAATTGACTAATCAATTTAAATTGGGAATAATAACATTGAAAGAACTTGATATTTTGCTTTAAACTTAATCTTTTTCTGTAGTTATTTAGAATTACCTACTAAATGAAGAAAAAGCATGCTACTGATAAACTTTAAACAAACGCACTATAAGATTGCTTAAGGGGGGTCAGGACCCTTAAAACTCTCAAAAAATCGATTTTTCAAGAATCATTTTTTTTATTCCTTGCATTATTCTGCGCATTTTCATATCTTACATTTCGAAATCTTTCAATTGGTTCAAAAGTTATAAGGGTTAGAAGGCAAGTCACTCACCAACAATTGCTTTAGTGGGCGTGGTCGCGAATTGCTTCATTTCGGGCTTATCTTATAGTTTCTAATAATAATCTGAGATTTAAAGTGTCTACAACTCAACACTGCTCCAACCCTTTGCAGATTTTATTTGTTTATATTCGAATTGCATGCGTTTTTTAATCTTAGATTAATATTTGTACATTCGTCTATTAGCTTTCATTTTAGTCAAAAATCTAGTTTCGGTTTGATTTATTTATTATAAATAATCATGAATAATCCTCGTAGATCTGGTCAGAGACCAAAAAAGAGAAGATTTCGTGGAAATCAATTTCGGCAAAGTGTAAATGTGGGCAGTTGCAATGTTTTTATTGAAAAAGAGGATTTTAAAAGTGCTTCTAAGAAAAAGCTTTCGATGTCATGTTCCAGTTTCAAGGATATCGAAACTGAAACTAAAGAGACTTTTGATGGTTATCGCCTTATTGATGTTGCTTCCTTGATAAGTTTTTTCAATAATGTAGCTGCTTGTGGAATTTGTCATGCTTCCTTGAAAATGACTGAGAAATCCCAGTGTGGATTGTTGTCTTCTTTTGAAATAACATGTCAAGCATGTCAGAAAAGGGATGTTTTTAAAAGCTGCAAACTGATAGGAGTGAATAAGAACATTCCAGAAGTAAACAGAAGATCTGTTTTTGCAATGCGGTGCATTGGTGGTGGACTTTCAAGTCTGCAGACATTTTGTTCTGTGATGTGCTTGCCCAAGCCCATAACTCAGAAATCTTATGATAAAATTAATTCTAAAATATTGGAAGTATCAAAAGAAGTTGCTTTGTCATCCATGGAACAGGCAGTTAACGAGGAAAAGTGTCTATCAGATAATCCAAACAGTCTAACCGTCAGTGGAGACGGCACCTGGAAAACCAGAGGTCATACGTCTTTAATAGGCGTATGTACCCTGGTAGGCGGCGAGACAGGAAAAGCTGTTGACATAGAAGTAATGTCGACATTCTGCAAAGGTTGTGCTTCGTACAAGGGTCCAAAGTTTGGCTTGAGATATCATAAGTGGCTATCTTCTCATAAAACAGTGTGCCAGAAAAATCATGCCGGCTCTTCTGGAAAAATGGAGGTTGACGGCATGAAGAGGATTTTCCAAAGATCTGAAGAAAAATATGACGTCAAGTATGAAACATACATTGGCGATGGTGATTGTAAAACTTTCCAGGCTATTTGTGAGGCAAAGCCATATGGAAAAGATGTTTCGATAACCAAAGTGGAGTGTGTGGGACACATACAGAAGAGAATGGGCACTCGTTTGCGAAAACTCAAAACTTCATATGGCAAAAAAAGGCTTTCAGATGGTAAGACGATAGGTGGTCGGGGAAGACTGACAGACGTAACAATAAATAGAATTACAAGTTATTATGGCAATGCAATTCGCCAAAACAGCAATAACTCAGTCAACATGCGAACAGCGATTTGGGCCATATGGGCTCATACTTGCAGCACGGATAAAGAGCCGATGCACTGGTTTTGTCCGAAAGGCGAAAATAGTTGGTGCAGCTATAATAAAGCTGTGCATAACAACAAAGTGCATGAGTATAAGCACCCAATGCTGGTTGCTAAAGTTGTTATGGAGGCAATAAAGCCAATATTTAAGGATCTGTCTCATCCGTCTCTTTTGAAAAGATGTTTGGGGGGTAAGACCCAAAACCCAAATGAGTCGTTGAACTCACTCATATGGAAGTTTTGCCCTAAATTTGCTAGTGCTGGCAAAAATGTTGCCGAAATAGCTGCATGTATGGGTGTTTGTGTTTTTAACGATGGAAAAAAGTCTTTGATGTCTATTATGAAACTGTTGGAGCTACAAATCAACAAAAAAGCAAAGCAAAACTTTCATGCTCAAGATAAACTCCGCGTAACAAAAGCTGAAAAGCGAGCTAGTGAACAGTCTATTGTAGCTCGTAGAGTGAAACGACAAAAAAAGATTTGTGAAAATGAGAGAATGAAAAAAAGTGAAGGGGGGGATATGTATATTTCTGGTGGCTTTTAATTTTTAAATGTTTTTTTTTATATTGATTTTATTATAAAATAATAAAATGTAAGAAATTTATTCCTTTATATCTATGTCTTTGAGGTTACTTAGGATTTCTAGATAAACATAAAAATGGATATTGTTATAATAATCAAAATTTTAACTTTGTGGTCATTTTTATAAACAACTAGCTGTACCCTGCGTGCGTTGCAACGCTTTCAATTTGAATTTGAATTTTGTATTTAAGTGTGTAAATGACATTTGCGATTATGATTTGAAATGCAAATTTTATTTAATGGTGAAAAAAAGCAGTTAATTCTCTAGGATATCATTAGTGCATTTTCAAACAGACATGTATGGTGATGCACACGGAGCATGAAACATATTTTGGACAATGATCTGAAATAAGACTGGATCTATGGTGACATCAAGAATTTCTGCTGATATCTGATCAGTTTTAGAAGGTGGTTTTTTTTCAATAAGCCAAATTAGAATGTGTGCCTGAGGCAATCCTCGTTTTTGCCATTCAATAGAGTACACCCAACACCGTGTCTCTCTAAAAACATGACGCTTCACAATGAAATCAAGTAAAGATTATCATTTTTGTTTGAACACACGTGCTGTAATATCATGACGATCCGATGATGATTGTCCTGGTAACAAAATATCTCTAATTTCAACCCAAGCAGAATTGCACGTAAATGTAATAAATAAATCTAGAAGCATTTGTGTTATCCATGAAATAAATTTGTAGAAATTTATGATCTGCGTTAGGCATTGAAAGAAGTGATCCTTGCACGATGATAAATTTGGCCTTGCACTTTGAATGTTGGGATGTAATTCTCGTTCAGGATACGTGTAGCACCGAATAAAGTCATTTAGAAACACGAATTGTACCGGCGTATATGCGCCAAAAAATGTTTCGATTGGTTTGTTTGACCTGATACGAAGGTTGATAATGTCTCGGCAGGCGACGTAAAATCTTGTAGTTTCTGTATGCTTCTAGAACAGCAAATTTCAGCTGTTTCATTTTTAAATTTGAGAGCATTACAAAACATACATAATTGATATATTTCTCCGATGATGACACTTGGGGGAAGACTATAGTTTGTTGTCGGATCATAGTGAAATGCACTGAAATTCAAATCAGAGTATTGGCAGCGTCTGAATAGCGAAATGCGTTCTCGGTCGGTTTTCATTCTTGCTTCCCGTTGCTCTGATGTTTCCGACGAACGGGCTTGTGTAGTTCGTAGTTGATTTGTTGACAGTCTTCTTTCCTGTTGCTCAGACGTTTCTAAGGAACGGGCAAAAGCATTCTGTTCTCGATTAGTTTCAAGTCTTTTTCCCGTTGCTCCGATGTTTCTGAAACACGGGTAGTTCTCTTTTTGCGCGCTTGAGATGTCGACCGACTAAGAGCGATTTGCTTAGGCGGCATATTTTTGCAAATATTCTTTCTGACAACGAAAAAGAAATGTAAAAGTTGGCAGTGGTCGCAAATTTGCTAAATCGAAATATCACATACATATTTTAAATAATAAAAAGAGCAATAAAAATGAGATGAATAAGAAATATGAAAATTATAAGATTTAAAACAAAAATCAATTTTATAAATGAAAGAAATAAAATGGATGAATTCGAAAACTTTGCATAAATAAACAAACAAACTAATAGTTTTCAAATGACAACTGTCACAGCACTGAAATCTTCGAAAAGTATATTTAATTTTGCTAACCTAAAATTACGTACTAAATATAAATATTTCTGAAAACGTGCAATTTGAATGAAATTTGCTTTTGTCTTTATATTTATTAAACAGTTTTCACAGTACTGAATCCGTGATACGACCAACAATTAAGAAATCTATTCTCGTTGATTTTACTTGCTTGTGCTCACCTGACATAAAGAAAAGCGCGAATTAAAAATTAAAGTATATGCAATTTACTTTAATTTACTTTTCTAAATGAATAGAGTTATAAGATAGAAAATATCACTGTTGTTATCTTCAAGATATTTGAAAATTGAATCGTTTATAGCAAAATTTAAAACAATGGCTAGCTTTTAACCAATCAGAAAATTCCATTTCGACTTTCACTGATATCGCTGGAACGGTTTATCGCACGGGATAAAAAGTATCCTATGTCCTTCTCCTGGCTCTAAACTACCTCCCTGCCAATTTTCAGCTAAATCGGTTCAGCCGTTCTTGAGTTATAAGTGAAGTAACTAACACGACTTTCTTTTATATATATAGATTTTTTAAAAGTTACTAATTTGAAAATCTTTTGTTTGCTTTTGAAAATTTATTTTAAAACATCATCTTTTAGATTTTTATAAATCTCAAAAATCTATCATTTAGGTTGGTTTGGTTTTTGTATCAATCATTTCTAATGTTTGAAAAGTTGATTACTATTTGACTCGATGCTCGTTATGTGACAAGTCGTTGTGAAATGTTACTTTATTTTGTTTATAAGTCAAATTTAGTTAATGTATTACTGTTTAAGTTGTATGTAGGTATTGTAAAATGATTTATTTTATTTATTTAGGCATTTTTAGAAAAATATATTGAGTGGTATTCGAAAAAAACAAATTTTTAACTTTAAAGTCATTTTTCTCAAAATGTGATATGTTGAACTTGTGCGCACTGCGTACAAAGAACTAATTGATAGAATTGTACGAAACTTTAGGAAAAGTTTTATGTTATGGTTTGCTACAACTGGTACCTACTATAAAAACCATTACTCTCTTAAAATTTTTTTAAATAATTGTGTAATGTGCCAAAAATATAGAAATTTGAAAAACTTAAACTTTTTTAATTTTTAGAAAATTAAAATATATGTATATCAAAATAATATTAGGTAACACAGGTTTAGGGTAATTATAACTTTAATTTAAAATTAGTTTGACATTATTTTGATGATATTTGACTCGTACGCTTTGCGCGCAATGAAACTCACTTTTTCGAAAATAAAAAAATTTCACTATATTAAAAAAAGTCTGTATTTTTTTTATGAATGATTTTTTTTGAATTTAGCTATTTAATTATATTGATAATAGTGCTAGTAAATGATAAAAAAAATTTCATAGCTTTAGGATAAATTCAAAGATAGTTACAGTGTGTCGAAAATATGGTATTTCATTGTATCGTTTAAGGCGTTAAAGGGTCCTGACCCCCCTTAACTATTTATTGCAATATATTGCAACACAATATTGCTCTTTATGAATGCTATTTATTGCAACGCAATATACGTAAATAGCATGTTCATAGAAGACTTTAAATCAGGAGTTTTCCAACTTCTTTAGTTTGCAGTATCCTCGCAAAATTCAATATTTTCTAAAACATCCCAATCATTTAATAATTGTTTGCAGTTAATATTTATTACATATATATAATGTATGTTTCATATGAGTAAAACTATAAAACTGAAACTATGAAGGTAAGTGGAGAAAGTATGAAAATAGTTAATTCTACTCAGGCTTAAATCCCACTAAAGTGTAATTAATCACTATAATAACACGAAGGAACTATAATTAATAAAAAAAAAATCAATAAAAACTAATAAATAATGAACTTTAGTATATACTCAAAAAACTTTCAATAGGTTTCTTTAGGTAGCGATCCGTAATAAAGAAATATTGTACTAAAAAGGCTAAAATTATTAAAGAAAGTGTTGTTAAATTAGTAAAAGTTCATGTAAGTGATAAGGAAATTCATGCATTTTACCCTGATTTTCCCCTCTCGGTCACTGTGTTTTTTATTGTTCTGTTGCTCATATTTCTTCTCTGTTAGCTACAGTGGTTTTTATAGTTTTGTTTCTCATGTATCAACTTTACGTTTTTTACTACCTATTTCTTTGTTTACAACTATTTGAATATTACCTGATACAAAATTTAATTAACTTCAAAAGCATACAAAAAGGAAAGAACAGTCGGCATGTTTCCAGAACTTCAAAAATAAGCACCTATTTTTGAGACTTGCAAGACGTGAATGAGAGGGAAAAGGAATATTAAATAAAAAAAAGATGTAAAAGGAATATTAAATAAAAAAAAGATGTAAAATTGCCAACGAAAATTGGAAAATAAAGGGGAGAAACAAAACTAGAAAAAAAAACAGTAGCCGAGAGAGACAAATCAGGGTAAAATGCATTTCCACGTGCTATGGTTGGGTGATGAGGAACTAATGTCGTTAACAAGGGAATCGTCATTCATATAAATAAAACAAGTTGGACATCAAAATGAGCTAATGTGACATGGATGGAAATTAGTTTGGCATTGTCAAAATTGAATTTATGCCCAAGGTTCCTACAATGCGCGGCAGTTGATGATTTCTCGAATTCTTGATAATCGATATAAAGAACTTAGTGGATGAACCGGCTAAGTGACATTTTAGTGAATTTGAGTAAATGACAGTAGAAGTGTTTGCGATCCTCCTTTTTCTTTTTTTTTTCTTTTTTTTTTTTTTTTTTTTTGGTTCAATCTTTATGTCTTTTGCGAAGACATAAGTTACAAAATTTTTGGTGGTTTATTTATTTTATTCTAACTTTCTTATTCGAGAAAATTTTAATTAAATTTTTTACGTTGCATTTGCTTGTTTTTACGGACGCTTCTTAATGTTTTTCTTCAAATATAATTTGGTTTGAAAGAATTAATATATTTAGGCTTATATTCGTGGTGTAAAATTTTAGAAACCTTAATTTGAAGCAAACTGGTATCAAATTTTATAATAACCGATCAAATTTTAAATAACCGATCAAAAACAATTCAGTTAGCCGAGTGAGATGTTAGAGTGAGTGATAGTTAGTAGATGTTATACCAGTATGCATCACTTTAATTGCCGAGAGTTCGGTAATTTTTTATTTTAAAAAAGGGTTTCTTTTAAATTGCGCTGATTATGGTCAAAATGTTACGTCATTTCGTTAGATCTAAAGGTATTTCTGAAATTAAATAAAAAAGTATTTTTATTACTTTTAATGCAAAAAATATCTAGTCATAGTTATTAAAATACAAATTATATTCAAATTTTCATTAAAAATTCATTTTCATGAGTATAATCAAAAACTGTGTTTTCAAGTGGTTTGACTTCGCAGATTTTTCAACCGATCAAGAAAACTTGCAAAAAAAGCTGACATATTCCTTTTTTAAGAAAAAAAATTATATTTCTATTATATAATTCGAAAAATCCTAATCTCCATATTTTTCAAACTTCAAAACTTAGACTTTAAGTCTCTTTAGAAAACAGAATTTAAAATAAACAAAATTTGATGGTTAATACAAATAAACTGTTTATTCAAAATCCTTTACTTAGTCATTAATTTAAGAAAAATATACATATTAAAATAACCAAAAACTATTCAAAATGTAAAATTAGAGCATCATTTTCTTAAATAAATTACATTTATCTTTTGACAATTTAATTTTACGATTCAATTCTTTACTATAAAAGTTTGTACAATATAAAAACTTCATTTATTATTTTTGCACAATATAGATCTTTTGTAACAAACAAATATCAGTAACAGACAAATATTTCAAATCAGTTTATTTTACACTTACATGATGCCTGAAACATGTTTCAAAAGCTCTTAGACTTTTCACTTAAAAGTAAAAAGAGTCGTGTTGATTACATTTATTTCTCTTTTCTTTAGATCGACAAGCATGGATGACAAGAAATTGAAAAATCCCTCTTCTCAATCAAACTTCGTTCTAACCTGCTTTGTTATCTTCCTTGGTTTTGCAGGCAGTTTTGCTTTACTCAATAATACGAAAGGAAGAGTGAGTTATTTAAAAACAATTTTTAGTACAATATTTCTCTCCAGTTTTTAAAAAAAGTTTTCTTTTCCACTTATGTCTTCGATGTTATATAAATATTGATGTAATTTCAGTGCATTTTACGGATATAACTGTGTGAGTTTAAAAACAGGTTATAGCTTTTGGTGGTAAACATTTTTTTTTAAATTTAATTATTGAAAAAAATTACTTTTTTTTAACTTAGTAATTTTAAATGTATTATTTTCTTCCTTTAAACTTTTAGTTCTTAATTTTTATTTATCTGAGATCTTTTTTTGTTCACTATTTGTTATATATAATATAAAAGTTTCTATGTATTTTTTAACCTTCATGCTTTAAGCAATAAGACTTCTAAGGCTTCTAAGTTCCGTGCGCAGTCATAAAACTTCCTTAATTAAATAAGCACACACACACAAACACACCTAAAGTTACCACCCTCGGGATCAAGTCAAATGGTCACTATATGTAGGGGGTCACTTTATGAAGACTCTTTAAAAAGGACAATATACATATAGTTAAATGCACATTCGAAAAACTGGACCATATTGAGTAGTGATTTAATTAATTGACAACCCTAATAACTTCTAAAATATGTTTAACACAATAAAGATAATTAACATAAAACTCACTTTATTTCTTTTGGTATTAGTTGAAGAACTTCCGTAGTAATCGATTTAAATAACACATAATGACAAAATGCACATTGTAATGTAATACTTGATTATCCATAAAATTCTCATTGCAAGCTGTAACAAAACATTCATTAAAAAATTCTACAAATTTTAATAAACTTCCATTCACAGTAAAAAATTCAGAAATTTTTTGTTGCTTAAAACACTTCTTTTCAACAGTTATTGTTTCAGTCATTCCTTCAAGTATCCTTAATAAATCTAGCATTTATGGACAGCTATTTAAGGCACACGTTTTCATGTTGTGACACATCTTTAACATTTCTGCGCTGGAAATTTCATCATATCGCAAATGTCTTGCTTAAAATTTTCTTGATCAACGGAAGTATTGCATGCAGGAATATCACTGTCAAAATTCGTGAATAATTTAGCATCCACGTGTTCATCTTCAGAAGGCAATTGATTTAAAAGATTTCGAATGTGCTATTGTCATCATTTTCAGCTTGTGAATCGCTCATACCTTCTAAAATCTCTCGGGTAAAACCACATTTTTTAAAGCATTCTGAAATTGTCGTTTGGCGTACCGAATTCCACGAGTCACTAATCCACATTATGGCATCGAGAACGTTTATGCTTGAAGTAATTTCGTTTGCTGATTTGCAATCTTCAGCTCTAGCAATTATAGCTTTGAGAAAGAATTTTCTATAGTGTAGCTTGAAAGCTTGAATTATTCCTTGATCAAGAGGCTGTAAATGTGACGTGGTATTGGTAATAGACAAACTCTTCATTTTAGTATTATAGATTCAGACTTGGAAAATGGAAATTTCTCATTGGTTTAAATCATTGTTTAAAATCAAATCATAGTTTTGTCAAATATTTTAAAAATAGCAACAGTGATATTTTCTAGATTATAGCTCTAATCAAAATATTGTTTACTGCACGTTCTGTAACACTTGATTATGTTTTAATCGTTATGCTAGGTTATCTGAATGATCAAAGAGATTGTGTTATCATAGGGGGACAACGTCATCAAATTAGTATTTCTAAAGTTGAAAGAAACCACGTGTTTATTTTGTCTACAGTTATGCTATTAAAACCTGTTACTATAAATCCATGAACTAAAAAGCAAAATTAAAAGGCAATTTAAAAATAATGTTGAAACGGTAGGGATAAGTTTAAAAGAGAGTAAAGGAATCGACAATCTATTAATAACAACAATGATGTTTATTAAATTTTCAGTAATAATTATTAATTAAAAATAAATAAATAAATAAACTATGTACTAAAAAGCAAAATTAATAGAGAAAATGTATTTTTTATGGTAACAATGAAAAGTCGTCGTACTGTTATAAACACCATTGATGTTAAATTTTGTTAATAAGCACTATTGGCATCATGATACTTGTTACATGTATTTTTTATAAATACCACACAATAGGCTGTTTGAATAGATACTCTCATAGGAGTAAAAATTTGTAATTAAATTTGTTGCCTGCACATATGCCTATTTACACTGTAGATTCTTATGATAGATACTATGAAAATAAATTTTTAATGGATTTTTAAAGCGATGTATCCCGGAAAAACTGCTTGATAAATGTAAATTTTAAATATCAGGAGTTGCCTCGACCAACAGCATTATGCCAGATAATACTGAATGCAGTATATCTTTATTTTGATGTTATCAACTACTAAATAAGTTATTAGATAATTTCTTAATCTAATAGCGCAAGGCCACCTATAACGGCAACAAATAATTTGATATACACAAAAAGAACATTGGAATTACTTTATTTTTGTTCATAGTGTTAGTATACATCTCTCAGCTTCATAACTGATTTCATAGTATTGTTCAATACTAATATCTCGATTGTTTACTTTTTTTTGACCCCATACAAATAACATGTATTCAGCTAATTCTCTATGAAATAAACCACTCTGATTCTGGACCAATGTAAATTATTCTCATATTATAAATTGGCAGATTTATTCTCAAGATAAGCATATAAATATAATACTTTACAATCAGAAATTAACAGCTTGCACTAGAATTGATTTCCACTATCATAACTTCTAAAGGTTCACATAATTTGTCATAATTTTTAAGCTCTTTAACGTTTATTAGCAAAGCCAACTGTAGATCCAATTTCAATTATTAAAAATAAATGTCTACTCAACGATATTTAATGTCCCCCAAAATATTGTTTAGAATTGCATCATATTTTAAATTCCTTTATCTCATTACATTCCCATTCAAAGTTAGAAATTAATTTATAAAAATGCTTCCTTTCTATATCTATGTATAACATAATATGATTAATGAAAATGCGTATTTCATTATGTGATGTCATAATTAAAATGAAATTATAACTTGTTATGCTACATGAAAACTGAACTCTATATTCCATGAATGCCATTAATTAATAACTCAGCACGCAGTTTTAATTTTCCGAATTAGTAATTATTGTTGAATCATATTTTCCGCATGATTCGTCAACGAATTAATTAAGATATTTTTCTTTTCAGCCGCTTTTGAAATTCTGCTTTAACTCAAGGGATCAATTCGTGTCTGTAAGTAAAATGAATGTTTATTTTCTGTTTATGGAATGATATCAAATTGTTTTTTAATTAATTAATGTCATTTATTTATATAAATTAAGTTGCGTTAAAAAAGTATTAATAAGTGTAATTTTTGTAACCTAAATGCTTACAATGAGTGAGTAAATATGCAATATTAAACATTGGAAGTACCCTTGGATAGCGGGATACCTGCAAGTGACGCAGAGTGGGTACCTCCATCCTGATTGCTTGTTAAAACGTGGCATTTGCGTCCGATAGCAACTGTTCCTTCTATTCTATTTCGAGTAAGTCAATCGCGTCAAATATCAATTCTCTTAAGTGACACCTTCTATGTTCTTTCACAAGGATTCTTTCACAAATATTTCATTTCTTTAACTATATATTTCTTACTAAACACAAAGACAGACACGAGGCCATGTACAACATGTACAAGCTAACTATGCATCGAAGTTGCCAGGCACACAAAACAAAAATATATCACGGTTACAGTAAAATATCGAAACAAACAGAAAATCTAAGTTAGGTAAATGACGTAGACAAGAAAGAATTATATTTCAGCCAATTCGATTTGTGATACAGCGTTGAAAAGCAATTAACTTCACGTTAATTAACATTCAAACTTATGTGGAGAAACTTAACTCAACTTTAATGCGCCATTTTGCATATAAACGATCAGCTGGCGCTGACGTCATAGGACGCATGTTTGGGTATCTGTGATTTTCTTCTCGTGTTGCAAAGTACTCAATTGTCACCAGTATATGGTACCATATCATTATATACGTTTAAAATTTCTACAGCCATTTTAGAAAGGATCAAGAATAAATCTAAATTATTACTTCATATTGTTATTAAGTTGTGGTATTGTTAAGGACTTAAGAGTGTAGATTATTAAAAAAATAATAGAATGATATTTAAACGAAATGAGGAAAGTAAATTAAAATGGAACAAAAGATACCTGGATGCAATACGTGACATCTTCGTTCATATGGGTGTTAAAACAAAGGTGTTATTCTGATCTCGGTGAGCCATTTGGAACACATTTACGTTCAAAGCATGAAAAGCAAAACAATTTCTGAAGCAGAAATGAGCTATGTATGCATCTAAAAATCTCATTAAACTCGCCAAAGAATAACATACCATTCCAAATCATGTTTTAAATTAAATTCGTGATTAGATTCAGAGTTTCTCCAAAGGTGAAGCAGGTTATCAACTCACAACCATTTCAAGAATTTTTGTTTTCACCAGTAAATTCCTTGTTTAATTCATTTTCATTTTTAATTTTAATTTTCATTTTTATATTTCATTATTACTTAAGTTTGACAGGAATCAAAACAAAATTTGGTTAATTTACAAAATGTTAAATTTCATCTGAAATTATTAAAAATAGCTTTCAGCGAACAAACATTTTTTTTTTTAAAGTTTTGCGTATGTTTCATGCATAGCTTACTTTATACCAAATTTGGAGTTAGCTCGCTATTCTGAACGGCTAACACTTTCGCTGTTGAAACACTGTTAATTTATTCTAAGAATGGGATCTATTTTGTCTTGTTTGCAATTTAAAAAATAAGGCTATTTCAATAGCACAGCGAAATAGTCAAAATATCGATTTATATTATTCAATTATCATATATTTTAAAAATACACATCTAACTGGAAAATCTAATTAATAGATTAAAAAAATATTCTGCTAATTTTGTTTTTAAACTAATTTGATGCACATATTATGATCAAACAATTTTTATATTTAATTTCGCAAAGAAAAAAATTAGTACTTTGAATCATGTCGCGTAAAATTCCTAAATTTACTGAGAGAATAGCGCTACTAAAATATTACAAATTAAGAATCGATTCACAATATTCAAAAATTCTTTTTAAAATATCTTTAATTAAATATCGCTGCAAACCAAAATAAAGCATTCATTATCATTTTTTGTATGCATATGAGAAATGATTTATGCTTTTTAGCAAGAAATGTACGGTGTATTTTATCAATATTTTTTTCTTGTCTTCTAAATCTTTTTACAAAATAATTAATTTCTTTTCTAACATTGAAAAAAAAATATATCTTATCTGGTATTTTCGGTAAAATATAAACTATAATTAAAAATGCAAAAGACGTAAAACCAAACGAAAAAACTTCAGCTCCAAGAGCCCCGGGACTACATTTTAATTAAATAACAGCAAGTTTAAAGATAGTTAAACAAGATCCTTTAAAGTATTAAAAAGACGATCATTCAGGAACTAAAAGTTGAACTTTGATGAAAGTATTCGCATAAAATCCTGGAAGATACATTCTGAATTTAATTAATGACATATATTTGATTATTTTTAATTTCTACACTGAATAAAATGTATAGCCTGAAATGACAGAATATGGTAAAATTTGCTATGCTTCTGACTCTACGGGAACGTTCGAAAAACTCTTAAATTTTTACCGAAGTGATTTGTTAATTATTTTGGAAAGATAACATAATGTTTTATAATATGTGCAAAGTTGATAAATGTGGTAAAATTTGGTTATTTTATCATCATACCTTAAAGACTGGCATTAAAACGATTTTTTCTGTATAACTTGCTTTTCAGTTTTGTATTTTTTACTAAATGTGTGATAATAAAAACTATAATTTTGAAAAGCAGAATTTCCGGTAAATCGTTATCATATGAAAGGAAAAATTAAGAATTACCGAATGAACTGTTTAAATTTTTTAATCAACTCTATATAGTAGTAATAGCTGAAATAGTCGAGGTTTACTAAATTTGTAAATGACATAACCATGTTCCACTTTTATGAAATTGCATAAAGGCTAATATTATTGTTTAATTTTCTATCTTTTCAAAAAAATAAAGTAATCAAAAGCCTGATTGCAATGACATACGAAAAAAAAGTTTCGTCTCATTAACAAATAGATTTTGTTATACAAATTTGCAAACATTTTATAAATTGCCGAATTTTTAAACGTTAAAACTTAATCATTTTTAACATAATTCATTTTTAATTTCATTCATTCACTTTATTCATTCATTCATTCATTGCATTTCATTTATTTAAGTTTAGAATGAATTATATTTTTAAACGGTAGAAAAAAATCAATCTAACACAATTTTGCTCCAAGTTATAAATTATAACAGAGAAAACGTCAATTTTGCCATATACGGAGAAAAGAATTTATATGATAATGTCATTTCTACTGAAAAAAACATGAATGTTTTTTTACCACGCACATGGTAACGGTTTATCGGAAATTCTGGTATTTAAAATAAGAGTCACCAAACATTTAGCACAAAATACAAAACAGAAAAATAAAGTGGTTTTCGTGCACTAGGGTATCATGGTAAAATTATTAAATTTTACCATATTTAATAAGTTTTATCAAATAGCATAAAACTATTTTATTGTTAACTTTATCAAAATCATTAATAAAGCGCTACGGTAAAAATTAAGGAGCTTTCTAGTGTTACCTTAGAACCAGAAAACGGTGAATTTTAGCAAATTCTGGAAGTTATGACCATACTTTTTTCTCACGGCAGGACAAACCATATGTACGGCAATTAAATATTTAAACCTGTTTAGGGGGGATTGTTAATTTGAAATTCCCGTTGATTTGAAATTTTTTACCCAAAAATTTTCTAAAGTCACTTATAGAGTATTTTCTTACCATAAGTTTTGTTTCCAAATAAAACACCCTTGAACGATTATATTACATCATAAATCATAAGTTTTATATTACATTAAATTTTAATCATTTATTTAATTCTTATCCCTTATCAATATTTTTTCAAGGTATAATTTTTTAAGGTAACTTCATTTAGTTAGCATTCTGAATAAGTTCTAAATCAAAATTAAGCTCTATCTTTATAAGCTTTATTTTAGTTTTTAAACTAATTTTTTTTGTAACTTAATTAGTAATGTAAATAACTTTAAAAAGCAAGTTTAAGCTTTATTCAAGTTTATGACCTTTATCGTGTTCCTCAACCAAACTTTTCCTTATTAGCTTTAAATTGGCATCGTGGACAACTTTTAAAGCCAAAATTAAATTCTAAACTGATGAGCTTCATCTTATTTTACTAATCAAACCTTTCTTTATTGATATCTTTTTGCATTGCGAATGAAAGTTCGAAGGTTAAAATTAATTTATATTCTTGCAAAGCTTTATCGGTATTATTTTTTCCACACCATAATTTATTTCATGTATCTTTATTTAAGTAGCATTGAGAGTAAATACAGAGGCTAAGATTAAGGTCTGTCCTTTTGTAAGATTTATAAACATGATTACTGGATTGAAAAGCGAATGTTTATACTAGAGATTGCACGAATGGGACAGTATTTACCTATACACTGAATGTATATTCTCTTAACTCACAGTAGTTTTATGTCTATTCCAAAACCAGTTTATAAAATAAATTTATTTATGTTAGACTCCGTTGCAAGTTAAGAAAAAACTATTGGGGTAAAGGAAATTAAGTAAATCATCCGAGAGTGCATATGTTCCGTTTAATGTCGTTATTAAATTGTAACAAATAAGCTTTCAAGGCAAAAGCTTTTAATAGATAAACGCACCAAACAAAAATTTAATTCATGCTATCTTTTACGATACACATCATAGAATTATTTAAAAAAAAGGTTACAGCTTCGTAGCATTACTAGACTTGGCGACATATTTCGATAAATAAGAACTTTTGTTCTTGAAAATAAAAAACAAATATGTGACGTTGCAGGAGTATTGGATTTGATTGGACAACTAAAAGTAAGTCTTATGGTGCCATTAATTTAAATGGAAGATAAAGAATTTTAACTTCTGTTTCGCCGTCGAAGAAAATCGTCTGCAGGAAACATTTTAATGAAATTCATGATTATTTTTAAGGGTACAAGTACCTTTACTTGAGTCGGTAATGAAATGAACAATAAAAGGGAAATTTATGACTGCATAAACAAGCAGATTCAAAATAGAATTGAAACTGTATTTTCTAACTACAGATTACTAAAAAGTACATCAATTTCAAGAAAATGTAAAATGCAGATATATAAAACCCTAAAAAGGCCAATAGTAACGTATGGATCTGAAATTTGGATTTTATCTAACAAAGCTGAAAATATACTAAGAAATTTTGAACATTGAATAATTAGAAGAATTTATGGAGATATTTTTTTGAGAAATTATGGAAGAATTCAGGAAAATTATTTATGAAAATGACACACGAAGAAGAAAAATACAGCTATGAAATAGTGAACTAAATTAAAGGGAAAGACATCATAAGATTTATCGAGGAAAGCGGAATATAATGGATAGGTCATGACAAAAAAATAAAGAAACAGACATGTCTAAGAAAATTATAAAATGAAATCGCGTTATAAACCACAGAATGGTATTTATATGATAAATGAAATTGTATTACTTTAAATTTTTAATATTTATGGATACAAAATTAATGCATAACAACACATTTATGAAAGTATAGCAGCTGCCTTTGAAATAATATTTTTGATGGGATTCAACATTTTCGGCAAATTTGAATTTTTGATACTCCCAATTAGTTAATAACTGAAACATGCTGAAAAAACATGAAATAGTTTTCAAAATACAAAATTTTAAAAGCTAAAAAAATTTATATTTGCAATAACTTGACAGCAATTTAACAACTAATTAGCAATTAATTCAGTTTAACAATTAACTTGAAAATCTTAGTTCGTGTATTGTACACAATGTTAAATAAGTTATACCTCATTTTGTTTTTTATATTGGAAACAATTTTAGCCTTCATTTCGTTTTTTATAATTTCATATTAAATAATAATAGTTTAATTAATGTCGCATATACTTTTATTAATCTTAACGTGGACCAAATTTTGTGCAAAAGTTATTTTAGGTCTTTTATGTAAAAGAAACTTAAATTGGAAAAATAAATTTAACTTAATTTTCAATATAAATAATCCCTAATTTTTATATTTAAAGTATTTAATGCAACATAAGACATTCTATTTTCGTAGACAGAATCTTGAAAGTTTGTTTATAATAATTACCAGCTGTAGGCAATGATTTTTGACATCTTATAAACGTCTTATTCTGGAAAACTCAGAACTTCGAGACGTTTTGACCAGAAGATTTGTTAGATCAAGATTCTAGTTTCTGTGACAGGTGAAAGACAATTGAAAGGGAAAATCCAATAATAAACTTTTTCGCAGGGAATTATTATTCGTGACTATTTCCAATGTTTGATATTATAAGAGTTTTGTTTGGCCGGGAATAAGACAAATAATGCACTGAATGATTATAATTAAAAAAAGGCTTTTAAAATTATAATCACTCTGCCCCGAAAAGCCTTTCTTTTTTTTTTCACAAGGCTGTAAAAAAAAGAGAACATGCTGAAAAGAAAGAGAATGGCCTAACATTTCATCTGAATTTGAGTGAAGCTATAAAATTATAAGAATTTATTTTATGAAAAAAAAAGAAAAATTGTTCGTAAGTTGAAAGACAGATGGCGCTGTACTAGACAGAATAAGCTAAAAAGACTGTCGTTTCGGCTCTCTTTGTTCAAGGTTGATCGACCATAACATAGGTGATACCGCAATGCGTTGGGAAGCTAATCGGCTTTTATTGTTCCTAAAAACAGTAAAAAAAAATGCCAAAACTGATAAAACCACCGTAAAAGGAAAGTTAGCGACAAGATTCTTAAGAAATAGTTAATATGATGTAGTTCATTTCCTAAAAGTTTAACGAGCAAAACTGTATATTCCTGAACAGATCGAAGTGGCTCAGTAATGGTCCAACGTTCCCTGCCTTCTTATCACAAATATAATGTGCGGTGTGTAGGTCATATTTTTTAATTGGCATATTAAAATAAGCATAAATTTAACCCTTTTTGCAGCAACTTTCGATTGAAAAAATAAACCAGGTAGAACATTAGCAAGAGCGGCCTTAAAAAGTACATCTCAAGTGAAATGATGCACTTTAGATCTTAGTAGTTTAATCCTTTCCGGAAAAGCAAATTCTTATTTAAAATTTTTGTCAGACAAGACATGAGCAAATTTGACTTCAGACAGTACATTCTATGTGAAGCGACATTATTTAGTTCTTTTTTGTTAAAAGAATAGTGATGGCTAACAGTTTAAAAGCAATTAGTTTTACATTTCTAGTAGTTTGTAACATTTGTTGAATTAGTGTTGACAGTCAGGGTACACTACATAGTAAAAGGTTTAAGAGGACGCCATGGGAAAAACTTTTCGGCTCAAATTCTCTTACAGCTCCATAACTGATTTAAAATTTAGTATACAAATAGTGAAGTATAGAAAAAGTGAATTTAGACAAACCTAGGGAAAATCATGAAGTTTCAAATACTGAAAAGAGATTGTTAAAATATCTAAATCTTTCAACATATTTGCAAATTTTTCTCAGCTATTGAAATTTTGTGGTCTGAACTCACTTTGCACTTTCTTTTAAGTTTTAAATTTGTAATGGAGGTTAAAGAGAATTTCAGATGAAAAGTTTCTCCCGTGGAATGGCGTCCTCTCAAACATTCGTGCTTCAGCATCTTATATGACGACGGTATCCCCATCTGTCGACCAGCACTTAAATTGTTTTCGTCTTTCACGAAACAAAGTCCCATTGCGTGTTGTATACTAAGAAGGAACATCAAATTATTCTGAAGAGTGGTAATTTTTAGCAGCCTTTCGTAAATGCACCTTTCTTTAATTGCAACCATAAGTAGAAAAAATAATTTTAATATTGTGATTTTAAAAAAAAATTCTCTTAATGTAAAATAAGTGCTGCGTCCATAAAAAATTTGTTTTTAAAATCTATAATGCTAATTTTTTTTTCAGGCACAATGCGTCTTATGTGACTTTTACAAATTTTCAGCAACAGTAAGTATTACTTTGATTATTACACCATTTTATGAGTATTTATGACATAATGGTTTAAGATCACACAAATGTAAAAGCACTTTATCAAACATGTAGATACTCTTACGTGATCTCAAACCCAATATTTAATTTATTTTAAAGAAAACTAATGAAAGTTATTTTACATCACAAATTCAATAGGACATTATTTTCAATTCATTATTATTATTCTTATTTAGGATCATTTTTGTCTGCATTTTAAACTCCAACACTTATAAAAATGTTTAACGTTTCTTTTCAGGTGCTTGGATGCAATGGACGGGTATGTATCAAAAATTATTTCTTAATAGTTTAATGCTTAAACTTGAACGTTGAAAGCTGTCGAAACATATGATTAAAAAAATGTATCGAGCATAATTTAAACTTAGGTGTTTGTTTGTTTTATAAAGGCATACTTTAGTTTATTAAAAATTAACTAAATCTATGACTCTTAATTCAACTCGTTTTAATAGTAAAATAAAGTCATATAATTAAAAAAAACGTTACAAAGTATTTTTACAGTGCTATACCTTTTCCATTTCTTGTTCATAAAACGAATCCTGGCTGATCCAAATTTTTTTAAACTTTATTTTTACATCATAAGCTATCCGTCTTTTTAATAATTTCTGATTTATTTCATTCATTTTAAGTTAGGGACAGAAAAATTGCCAAACTATTATTGCGTTTTTTTTCTCTTTTTTTTTGGCAGCATTACTTTTTAGTTTACTTTCAAAACTGCTATCTTCGAGCAATGAAATTTTAATAAAAAAATACATTTAGACATTCATTATTGATTTATTATTCAGTTGCTGTAATATTTAAAGAAAGAAAGAAAGATTAGGTATAAAATTTTTAATTTTAAGCAGTAAAAATCATAATTTTTATTGTTAATCCGAAATCTGAAAATTGTACAAAATCTTTACAGGTCACAATTATAAAATAATATTTATATAGCAACTGCATTGTATCGATTCATATCATATCAAATTTGCACTTTTAGCAAATTCTAAAATCTCTTTGAACGAAATAAAGTAATAATGTTTTTTTTTTAATATTGTAACTAATTATAACTATATTTAATTATAATTAAGAGGAGCACTGAGTCGAAGATACTAAACCAATTCAAAATGACATATTTTTTAAAAAGACTATTTTAATTAGACTTTGCTTCTTTATTTTCCACAAATTTATTTTTAGAAAATCTGTATCTTTCTACTTTTATTTTTAACACCAAACCAATTTCCTAAACATTCGATGAGAAATTTTACTGGATTAATTAGTTTTTTACAATGTACTTTTTTCCATTTTTAACTATATTTGAAAGAGAAGCTAAAATATGAATAGTATATAAATGTAACTCTTTGAAACATCTACATTTTACTAGAAAAGTACACAACTAAATTACTTTTCCTTAACACATGTCATGAAAAATACTGAATAAACAATTTAGTGACATGCATGCACTTTCGCGTCAGATATTGTTGAAGAAACAGAAACTATTGGATTTACAATATTTTGAGCGAACAAAATTTAAAAAACATAATCTATTACATATTTTTTGCACACATTCCTCCTTAAGTTACTTGTTTATGAAATAATATTACAAACTTTATTCACTATAATTCATATTTATAAGTTACATTTTTTTTAATATTGTGTTTTAGTGACAAATAAATTACTGCTTACTTTGTCCACAGAAAGCTATTTTGAAACAACTCGTGAGACATTTGACTGATCATTTGACCTTTAATAATTCCTTCAATAAATCAATGACTATCTAAAATTTTCAGAAAAGATAATGGAAACTAATAGTTCACCTAGTTTTCAGGGTTACAAGTAGATGAAAAACTTAGTTATGACATCGCGTGTACTTTTTTAAGTTTGAATATATTATCTTATTAGTTAATCCAATAAATAATAAGAAAAATTTGAAATGTTTCATGTAATGACTTAATTATACTCGGAAAGGGTCTTGATAACATTTTATTTAAAACCGTATTTAGCGGACATTATACCATTAATTAAATACAAATTGCGTTTAATCATGGATGGCAAGTCCTAATTTACTATTTTAAATTAAGTAAATTTATTGTTTCAGCAAAACTGAGAGGGGAAGTACCTGAAGTGTTATTTACAAATCAAGCATAATTTTTTTTCTATACAATTTACTTTATTTTTGGTTATGAAATAATAGATAGTTATAAAATATTTGTCTATTTCACATTTGTTGCCGATAAAAGTCATTGAACAAATGTGTAACAAATATTTGTAAAAAATTGTAGAAATTTTGCCAAATATGCGATAAATAATACAGTTGGAAAAAGCATGTTTAAGATATTAATAAACAAATAATTTCAAATGATTTCTTGTTAGAGTTCTAATTAAGCTAGTAAATCACAATTTTAAAAAATTTACTTCCCAAGTGTATAATCGGGTGCTTGCAACTTGAGAAGAAGTGAACTTATTATGCCTAATTATGTGATTTAAATCATATTAAATTGGATACTTGTAAACGATGCCTCGCCTGTGAGCTAAACTCATTGTCTGGTGTATCGGCAAATAAGAAGATTTTTCCACGATGACGTCAGTTGCAGGTGTCCAATTATACAAGATCATGATAAATCATTGCCTTCACCACTGTAGCATCGTAATATCAACATGCATTGCAATATTTTCGAAAAAAGTATTCATGAGAATAATATTTCGAATATTTTATCTGTCGTTAGAACGTTCAATAATTATTATTTAATAATTATTAATTATTTATAAATTTAATAAATAATTATTAATTATTACGATAGAGATTGCCAACATTTCGTTCCCCTGCCGGTAAAATATCTATTTCATTTCTAAACGTTATTCTAAGTGGCAAAAAGTAATTACTCTAAATATTGATTATTATAATTGTTGTTATTATTATTACTATATATTTCTTTTCTAAATTATTAATATTATGCACCTATACGAAACCTGTTACACAATCGCAGAAACAAGTCAGTTAGCCATCACTGTGCCATCACTTTTGCTAATCTATGAGTTTTACCTTCATATTAAAAAAAAACTCACTTTAAGAAATAAACTATTGAAATTTCCCAATTGTGTATTTGATTTTACAAAATAAATTATGAATAATTAGCGTGTTTGTTATAACATTTGACTTAAAAAAGTGATGTTACAAAATGTTTTATAAAAAGCTATACAAACTTGAATTATTTAAATAATTTTATTTCGTAACTTTCAACATTCTGAATCTTAAGAAATTCCAAAATCCAGAATGATAGAACAAACTATTCTTATGTTCACACAGACAGAGAATATTATTTTTATTATTATTATTATTATTATGATATATTTCTCTTTTTAATTAGTAATATTAGATCTATCGGAAACCTGTTACTCAATCGCTGAAGCGAGTTAGTTAACTCCACTTCTCTACTATCACTTTTGCTAATCTCGTAGTTTTACGTACGTATATTAAAAAAACTCACTTTAAAAAATGTCTAAGACTTAAAAAAGTAATGTTGTAAATTTTTTGTTAAAAAGCTATAAAAACTTGGAATATTAAAATAATTTCAACTTGCAACCTGCAACATTTTCAAACTCAAGAAGCTTAATTCAAAGCAATTTACACTTACTAAAAGCAAAAGGTCTTAATTTAACTTTGATTCAAAACATTTCATTGTGTTTTTCTAACTTTCTTGACATTTTGTAAATTAAAATTATCTTACGCTATAGTTTTAACCACTTTCATTCTATTTATTCCTTCAAGAATATTTTTCATTAGATAGATCTTAAATCATTTTTGCATCAAGTAATAAAAATAAAACTTGAATTTTTAAAGCCAATTCTCTTACATTGTAACTAAATCCAATGTTATTAAAGAATTTAACTAAATTATTTTAAAGAAGAAGATGCTTCGTGAACTGAAATTCTTTTCTTTTTGGGAACACTAATTCCACTTCAGTTGATAGGTACAAAAAAGATTTTCTACCAGATTCAAGGCAAAGAAAATAAAACAAAATACTTTGCGGCTCTTTTGGAATTCGTTTTTTATTCCTTCACTTAAAATAAACTAACTTATTTCGTACTAGGATTAAATTTAAAATGATTTTTAATTAATCTGTCCAAGTTGCTTCGATACAACAATTTTCAGTTATCTTTATCGCGAAAAACTCGTTAAAAGCATTTTCAGATGCTTATGTTGAAAATGTGTACCTTCTCGTAAAGTTAGAATAAAAAACTGATGATATAACTTACAAATGAATTTCAATTTTACTTTTTCAAACGGTTTTGAAATAACTAGTTTTTGGTTTCCTTGCCAAGAAAAACTCTTAAAACTAGGATTAAATACTGATCATATAATGCATTACTGAAAAGAATTTTTAATGATTTTTACCCAAGCTGTTTCGAAACAACTTTTTCTTATGTCTTCGTCGGGACAAAAATCGTTAAAAGTCTTTTCAGATATTTATGCTTGAAATGTGTATTTTCTCCGTAAAGTTAAGTTCAAAAATTTCTCATAAAATACACAAATAAAATTTTTTTTTTAATATTTCTTATCCTATTTTATTTGAAACATCTATTTTTAAATGTCTTTGTCAGTATAAATTTCCCTTAAACAATTTTTAGATACTTATACGTAAAATGTTAACGGAGAAAAAAAATGGTAAAATTACCATACCTGTACAGTAATGATATTTCTGGTAATAAAACCAAATTAAACGGTATTTAAACCATTCATTTGGTAATTTAAACACGAATTCCACTTCAAATTTTAGGCACAAGAATGATTTTCTAATAACTTCAAGGCAACAAAATAAAACAAACAATATATGGTTCTGATAGGATTCTTTTTTCCCTTCACATAAAATAAACGACAATGTAATATGTGGTTCTGATAAAATTCCTTTTTTATTCCATCACGTAAAATAAACTACAAAGTAATATGTGGTTCTGATAGAATTCTTTTTTCATTCCTTCACATAAAATAAACTACAAAATAATATGTGGTTCTGATAGAATTCCTTTTTTATTCCTTCACATAAAATAAACTACAAAATAATATGTGGTTCTGATAGAATTCCTTTTTTATTCCTTCACATAAAATAAACTACAAAATAATATGTGATTCTGATAGAATTCTTTTTTTATTCCTTCACATAAAATAAACTACAAAATAATATGTTGTTCTGATAGAATTCCTTTTTTATTCCTTCACATAAAATAAACTACAAAATAATATGTGGTTCTGATAGAATTCATTTCCAAGAAAACATCCCCCAAAACCATAACATTGCTTCCATGAGCGTGAAGTGTTGGGTCAATGCACTTGGTGTTGAAGTGTTGGATCCATGCTTTCGTGCTGCGTTCGCCATATCCGAATCCTGCCATCAGCATGGTGTAATTGAAAATGTGATTCGTCAGACCACGTGATCCTTTTCCAGTCATCTACAGTCCAATCCTTTGCAAACTGGTGATGTCTGCTCTTGTTCAGGGCTGACAGCTGAAGCTTTTGAACAGGTCTTCGGCTCCCATAGTTTATACGGTGCAATTTGTGGCGCACAGTTCGTTCGGCGACTTTCGCTGTTTCACCTTCATTAAGATTCCCTACTACTTGACATTCGGTTGCTCTTCAGTTAGACTGGACAACTCCAGCAAGTCTCCTTCCAGCTCGAACATTCAATAGCTGGTGACGACCACAAGCTGAATGTTGAGACCCAGTTTTCTGTTTGGTAGTCCACTCTCTGTACATACTAACAATTGCTGCTCTCGAACACTGTACAAGAGCAACAGTTTTGCTGATACTGATTCCGACGCTTCAAGCACCTACAATCATTCCGCATTCAAACTCAGTTAAGTTACGTTTTTGCCTACATCTCCGGGCATAACACAGTGGTTCACTTGCATTGCATGCTCTTTTAGCAGATATCTCGCTCTCTAGCGGCTACACTGTGACACAATTGCTCATTTTGCATAAAACTGTCAGGTGGTCATAATAATTTGGTCACTCGGTATAATAAATAAATACAAGAAAACATGAAGAAAGTTAAGAAAAACAATAAGTTTTTTACCTATTATTCCCCCCCCCATTTTTTCATATGTCTATAATTTTCTTTGTTTTATCTTTATTTTGAACTTATATATATGCATGCATGCATGTATTAAAATTTCTGTGCCTTCTTTACAGTTTACATAAAAATATTATTTTATGTGTTTGATAATTAATGTTATTAAGCTTTTGTTTTTCCATTTTAGACGTCAGCATTGATGAGTAACATTACATCAACTGAAGCTGTATGCATTATCTCTAATTGCTTACAGGTAACATCAATTTAAAAATTTATTGTTACTAGCGATATTTTTGTTCATAAGTTGATGAGTTCTACGATACGAAGCTTTTGGAGCACGCTCCGAACCCCTTCAACTTTTGAAATGTTTCCCCCGTTTGACAGCCAACTTTTCGAGCTATGTAACTCATAGTTTCTACGTAACATCATTATTCTTTATCTAACAATAATTCTTTTAATAATATTTCAAACAATTTTGTCGGTAAATAAATTATATCAACTAAAGCTAAAATTCTTTAAAATGTTATAATTTAATTCGTATTTTTAAGAATTTAAGGGAATATTTTAACTGGATCTAGATTGGTCGTTCTACTTAAAACGTACCAATCAGATTTTCAATTTGTAAATGTATATTTCATATGAATTTTATTTTGATTCAAAAGTTATTGTTAAAACCGTAGCCGGCACAAGGTTAGAACAGTATTCTTTATTCTAAAATATTAAAATTTAAAATGTTAGTAGAAAATCATTCTGAAAAAATACAATTATATAATATTTAATTCAATTCAAAACCGTTTGTTTGTAACAAAAACAAAAGATGAAATATCTCTGCGCCTCTCTTAAGATTAAAACTTGTTAAGCTAAATTGACGGATTTCGAACTGCAGTTTTACAACATTTTGGTGCTCGCTCCAAACTCCAAGCCAAAGAACTCAACCAATAACTTGTTTATTTGTATTTTTTTAATGTTAGTTAAATCATCTAGACCACATATCAGCAGGTGTCAATAGATAATGCTGCTATCATAAAAACAGTAAAACAATATTTTTACTGACCATTTCTATTGAAATATCTACATCAGCATCTATTCTATTAACCTCTTGCTTACGGCGTTTAGCATGATGCAGACATTCTGGTCCATTTATTTTATCAGAAGTAAGCAAAGGATAAATTTTGTCACCTAACTGCTTCCCATTGTTTCTGAGAATGGTGATTTCTCTCAAAAATCATTATTTTGTACTAAATCATTCTCCTTCTCATTTTCATTGGCTAACAGTACAATCTATAGCCGAACTTTAAAACTTGAAATTTAAAAAAAAATCATTTCTTTTAGTCCTGATAAAAATGCAAAGATTGATTTTTCCTCTTTTTTCTCCAATTAAGAGGATTTGCATTGCTATCATTATAAAATATTATGACTATGTACGTTAAAACTAAAGTTAAGTAATTAGAGTGTTCGCTTGATTGCAGTAAATTCCCTACCTACGGGGGAAATCCCCTTCCACGCTTTCTATAATGAGATATGTTATTCAAATTAATATAAGCCTGTTTGCTTACAGCAAGTTCGGCAAGCTCAACCTCAGTTTACCGGTCGTCGACGAAGAGAGGCGGATTCGCCTGATGTTTTAGCCAGTGCGGATCAAGCAAGCGAAGTCGAGGAAACTGAAGAGCCAGAAATTCTTGATGAAAAAGAAGAACTGAAGAAAGCATATCCTTCAGTGTCTGAATTCATGAAGAGATACACACTTGATGATGATGCGGTAAAAGATCTTGAAGAGCAAGTTGTTGATAAAATTGAAGTAATGGTGGCTGAAGGGGAGGAAGATTATGAATAGTTCTCAGAGGCAATTTTGACAGCTGTTATCTGAAGAAAAAATAACACCATGCTAGATAAATTATTTTTTTTGCACTATTTAATTTAGATCACTATTTAAAAATAGAACACTGTTTCAATAAAGAATTTAAGAAACATTTCATTACTTTTAATCATTTTCTAACCGTACAAAAAGTACAGAAGGAAAAAAAACTAACTTATTCTAGCAAGTTTTTCATCGAAACTTTTTTCGGGCATGTTCAATTATTTTCGCTTAATTGCGTACTTGCAACTGATCGCATAGTTGTGTCTAATCACGTGGTTGTGCATGGCGTGTTAACATTGCTGCTTTAAGTCTTGGGTTTATGATCATTCTGAATCAATTTTTTTATCAGATTTAATTAGATACCTGCAAGTAGCGCCACGCGCGTATGTCGAACTTGATTTTCTGACCCACGCGTTACGTTGTTTTTTTTTAAGAGTCAAATTGTAGGTTTATTTTTCGTATTTATTAGAATTTTTGTATCTAACTTTAGTTATTTAACCAATTTAGATAAAAAAAAGAACTCTACTAGTTCATCTGTTTATAAATTATATCAAAATAATTCTAAATATTTCTTCCTTTTGAATTATCTGACTATTTTGAGTGCTTAAATTAGCCAAAAAACTTATAAAGTTGGATTAAAGAAACAAGAAATCTAATACTTAATATTAAATATTATAAATAAACGTTTGAATAGCAGTTTCCTTGTATAAATATATTCCAGTCGTAAATGTTTTTTACCGCTTTAATCCTTTAATACTTTGAGTAAAAATATAATCTTTCAGAACATTTACCGATTTACATAAAAAAATAAAAGTTATAATTTTTAAAATTCCGTTTTTATAATTTTTCCCCCACTTAGAAATTTTCATATAAAATAGTAAAGGAAACGCTAAAACGACGGAATTAATTTTCACTTATTAATACGTTTTAGTATTAAATATTTATTCCTCTGTTTAATCTGCTAAAATATTTTTAATGAAAATATAATCTTTCAAACCATATACCCTTTATAAAAGAAAAATGAAATGTATAAATTTTAAAATGCTTTTCTTAAAATTAATGTACTGCTTTCCTTCACTTAAAATTGAACTCACACTGAAATTGAACTTACACATCGAAACCTTCATAAATAATAATAAAGAAAATGTTAAAGCATTTTCTCTAAAATAAGACTACTTTAGATTTATCTGATTAATTAGTTTTAGTTAAGTCTATTTCTTTAAGTATTAAAACTTTTTTTTATTAAAATGTAATCTCCCAAAAATTCATACACCGATGAGTAAGGAAATAAAATCCGTAATTTTAAAGATACTTTTTCAATAATATTTCTTTAATTTAAATTTGGTTTTCTTGAACAAAGAAGCTATAATATAAATTAAAAAAGGAAATTTTATAATATTTTTTCGAAAAAGACTGACTCTGAACAAAAAGTTTCAGACATAAATAGCTTTTCCTCCTTTAAATCCGTTTTTATATTTTTAATAAGAATCTAATCTCTCAAAGCATGTACTGATTTATAAAACAAAATTAAAATTGTAAATTTAAATAAGCTTATTCTATAGCAATATTTCAATTTAAATTGGGTTTCCTTAAGCATAGAAATTTTAATACAAAATGATAAAAGAAATGTTAAAATATTTTCTCGTGAAAAGGTGAAATAATAGATTTCGCTAACACCAGAGAGACTTCGCATTAGTCAAAGTTATTGCATTGCATAAAATCAATTTACTTTGCCGCTTTAGTTTTGCCGAATAAAAAATTTTAGGAGTGCAAACGGAACTCTTACAAATCAAGAAACTCATTCTGATGCAGCGCTTGTTTTAATCTAAAGAACAAGATTGTTTGTTTACAGAAGTTTTGCACTTAAAATATATTGTATTTTGAGGCACTTTAAAGAGCAAACTGAAACTGAAAGTAACTAAGTATTATAAACATTAAAGCACCTTAAATTTTTCCTCCCAACTTGGAAATTTTATTATGTACACTAAAAGTATTTAAAAAGCATAATCTCTTAGAAGCATTTAAATATGGAGATGAAATACTATTTCTTTTTATAATTCCATTTTCTTATCGAGAAGTACACAAAAATTACTTCGAAATCAGTGTGGAAATCTAAAAGATATGGAAATTGTATTTTTGTTAAGAGTTTTATATAAATATTTTATATATGCACAGTGAAAACAATTATTATTTAATTACCATACTGTTAAGTAATAGCATTTATTGAGGGAAAAAAATATCATTTCGGTTAGTAAAATTATAGTATCAAAACACTCATAAATTCATAATAAAAGCAAATTACTCATAAACTTCCCATTTATGAATCATTCAATTCCCTCATAAATTTCATATTTATGAATCATTTAATACATTAATAAATTTCGTACTCATAAATCATTCAAAACCCTCATAAATTTCACACTAATCAATCATTCAATGGTAGACGTAAAAAGCAATTACGATAAAATTAATGTACTGCATGGTTATGACATTTCTGGTAAAATAAAATAAAATAAAACATAATTCTGGTCGCTAAAACCAACATACGGAATTTTAACCATTCAATTGATAATTTTTCTCTTTGTATTGTAACGGTTCACCGGAAGTTATGTTTTTAATTATAGTTCTTATTATATATGAAGTTATAGTTATTTTTATCACATATATTTAGTAAAAAATACAAACTAAAGTAAAAGCAATTTCTTACTATACATAAAATTCTAATGATGGTGTCGCAGTTTTCCATTGTTGTCGGTGCATTTTTATTGGCCAGAAAATCACGTGGTGTGATCCAGTTTTTCCTCATTCGTCTCCTTATTGTTTTGGTTGTAGTCAGCATAAAATTAATAAAAGTCATGCTTTTCTATAAATATTTTTGAATCCCTAACTTAAAGTTATTTTCCTGTACTGCTATTATTACGCTTTTAATTCAAGAGTTTAAAACTAAGAGAATTGCTGTTTTTTTATTAGTATTATAATGTAAATCTGCCTTACATTTTAAGATAAAGTTATTTAGAAAGGTAGTCTAACAATTATTATTTTTGAGCAAATAACATTAATATACTGTTATAAATTACAGTTAAAGAGATCTGTTAAATGATTTAGAACTTAAGGATCAGCTTCATGCACAATGAGATGCAGGCAAAAAAAAATTTTTTAATATATCCTACCGTTTGGTAAGTGAAAATATTAAATTAAGGATGTGAACTCATCAAATTTGTTTCAACAATATAACGTTATAACAACATAAATGTTATTTAAAAAAATGATTACTTAGAAAAATCACTTCTGTTTACCAATAGATCTAAATATCTAATATATATAATTCTCTTACGTGGCTCCCAAATTTTGGCTGTATTTCTTTTCCACCGGTGGCAACGTTTGCTTTGTTTTGCTTACGCTACTATTTCTGTTACACGGCGAATCGACCCATGATTGCCGCTAAAAATGTCACATGCCAAATCTATCTGAGGTGACTCAACATATAGCGCTTTTAAAAACGGAAACTGAAATAACCAGAGAGCATCAGCTGCGGCAATTTCATACTATTAAGCTAGGCAGAACTGAGTAGTCTTTGTCGATAGATCTCTATTTTAGTATTTTGTCGAAAGCGCTTTTTTTTCACGAATTTATACATTACGAATTTATTTGACGATTTTTGATTTACATCACGAATTATACCATAGCACATTTCTAATAGGTTTAACGAATTACATGTCATTTATTTGAATTCAAATTTATTTTAATGACTTAGTATTTACTAAAAAGATATAATTTTTTTATATGGATTTGAATGATTGTTTTAAATTCCTAGAATTGTGTGCATTTGCAATGTACCTAAGTTAGTAGCGAGCGAAGCGATCTTGGTACGCAAAGCAAACCATATAAGATTGCGTAGCAATTTTCGTGGGTTGGCGAGCGTTAGCGAGCAGGGGGCGCAGCCCACTAGTAACCGAATAAATAGCTTGTAAGTCATCTTAGTTATCATCGCAAAATTGCAATATTTTACCATACTGACCAAATTTTATCAAACATTATGAAACCCTATTTTATTGTTTATTCTATCCAAATCCTTACCAAAGCACTTCGGTAAAAACTACCTAGCTTTTTTGGTTTTCCCTTGGAGCCAGAAACACGGTAAATTTTATGTATATTCTGATAGTTTTGACCATACTTTTTTCCTCAGTGTAGATATATAAGCTTAGTTTTAAATAGATAATAATTCCTATATTATCTTTTCAAATTTTGTCTTTTTATACTTTATCTTTATATATTTTTATATTTATCTTTTTATATTTTGTAGTTTTAAAATTATAGAAAATTTATTGTGTTTACTGTATGCATTTCATTATTTCTAATCTCCTCCAAATCGATCTCTTCGAAATCGAGAAATTCATTTTGATGTTTCGTTTGTTTTGATCTTTAATATAAAGAACGTGATTCTTTGTTTACAGAAGTTATGCGCTTTCATTTCAATATGTTTTATTTTAAAGCAATTTTAACGCGAAAACTTAAACTGAAAGAGAAAAAGTACAATAAACATTAAAAGCAACTTAAATTATTCTCCCCAACTTGGGAATTATATTATGCACACTATAAGTATAATCTTTTAGAAACATTTAAACATGGCGATGAATTAGCATTTTTTTTATAATTCCATTTTCTTATCGGGAAGTCTTCAGAAATAACTTCAAAATCACTCTTGAAATCTAAAACAAATAGGTATTTTATTTTTGTTCACAATTTTATATAAATATTGCTCATATAAAATTGTAAACAAAACATTGTTTATATAAAATCATTTTTTCTCTGTCTTATATACACAGTGAAATAAAATATTGTATAATTACCTGGTAAAAAATTAATTATGACAAAAAAGTGGTAATCTGGTAAGACATATTTTTTTGGTTAATAAAATCAAAATTTTACAGTATTTAAACCTGTCATTTGTTCATTTTTTCGTTCATATGGTATTTGTTTCCGGGAAATTGTGGTTTTCAAAATTATTGTTCTTATTTAGTACACATTCAGTAAAAAAAGCTAAACTGAAAAATAAATTTACCTGAATAATTAGTTTTTCTAAAATGCCCCAAGGCCTCATGATAAAATTACCAGATTTTATCACATATTATAAAATATTTTTTTGTTGTTAATTTTACCAAAATCATTGATTAAGCTTCTCGCTAAAAATTCCCAACCTTTTTGGCTTTCCCATAGAGTCAGAAATTCTGCAAATTTCTCCCTATTAGGTAGTTTCAACATGCTTTTTTTCTCGGCTCATCTTTAAAAAATTTCGATATCGTTTTTTTTTTCAATTGTGACAACTATGTGATTATTCTTTACTTTATTTCAGCAAAGAATACTAAAACGATGTTTCAAGAATAGTATTTATAAAACCCTGTTTTGCTTTAAAGCAAAAAATAATCTATATATAACATAAACTATCAAACAGAAAATCATGCTGAAACAAAACCTGCCAAACAAATCTAACGCGAATCAAACTCAAACAAAATCTTGGATGGGTAAAATATGTGGAAATAAGGATTATCATCTCTTTTTGTACTTTTTAAATGACATATTTTGACAACGCGAGTTTTTTCGATGAAAGAATTTTTCTATCTAAAGATTGTCTTACAAGATTTTGTGATGTAAAGAAGAAAATTAAATATCTGAACATATTTTTTTAATATTTACTTTTATTCAAAATATTTTTAATTGCTTTATTAAATGAATGATGAAGAAAAAAATAGTTATTTCTTATAGCATCTTACATATGAGGAAAAAAAATTTATGAAACACCTTTTTTAAAAAAAATCAGCTCTATCAATTAGGGTGAAGAATGGAACCTTTTTTAAAGCAGCGCTTATGTGATTTTTTTTTTGATTTTTTTGTCAAATCCAACAATATTCCAGCCTCGAACTCATTTAACTACCTATTAACACTTATTTTAGAATGTGATAGAAAGGAAATTTCCGCTAAAATCGATCCACTGGGATAATCAGCCTATTAACTTGAAGTGCTGTTATAAAGAGAATCACGCTGCTCTTCTTTGTTCTTAGAGTAAAATTTGGTTAATAAATTGTTTCAAGTACAATTTGGTTAAGAATTACATAAGTTAAATGCAGATAGAAATCACAATTTTTAGGTACCGAAAAAAAATTAAGTTTATCTTCATTTTTTCGCAACATTTACATAATTGACTGTAACACAATAATTGTTCGCAATTTTAATTTTTTTTCTTAAAATACAGCAATTAATTCTTTAATTATAACCATTAAATTGGGTGTAACTCGGATAAATTTACGCAAGCTATTGATAAAGTGATTTATAGAAAAAGCATGTCATAGTCGAAAATAAGTACACATTATAAATACATTTTATGATCATATTTTGTGAAAAGTGTGGTAAAAGGATGCCTATTTCTTCCCTGATATAAGTTATACTGCACCACAAAATTGGCAGTTATTTAGCTTAGTTTATAATGACGTAGTCCCACTCGCCATCCCCAAAAAGAGTTCCTAATTTATAATTTTTTCTTTTAAATGTCGATATTTTTCACAAAAACACAGAATATTTTGTTTTCAATATATACAATATTTGTAACTTTATTTGAGAACATTTTGTTATCGTGTTAATAACGAAATCGGTGATTACCTGGATTTGAAAAAAATAACTATCTGAATTTGAAAAAATCTATTCTACTTAAAGAAAGCAGAATGTGGGACTTAATAAAAAGAAATAATTGAAAAGTAACTCTATTTGTTGACGTTGACTAATGATTACCTCAATTAACTTTATTCGCAACTTTGTTTCGCGTTCTCAACGGTAGGGGGCAGTATTTGCAGAGATCGTTTCAACTTCCAGTAGATGATTTGCTTGTTATGATTTCAATTTTTTTCTTTTTACGCCATCTTTCAATATATTTTTTATATAATTACTAGTTCGCGATGGCAAAAATATCATTTGAAAGCAGGGGCAGTTTTTTTTTTTTTTGTTTTTGGGTGCACTCTGCTTCGAAGCACTTATTTGTTATTTGAAATTAAAATGCTCGAGTTCTCCGTTACTTCGAATTCAATGGAGTAATGCATTAATGAGAAAAAATTGGAAAAATCAAACAGTCATGGAAATCAGAAGAGGACAGCAAAATTTCAAGCGCAGTTCTTATTTTTTTTAGGATTGATGGGGAATTCAAATAAAAACGGTTCTTATCATTTTTTATTACTTTTTTAATTTTATTTTTAAAAATTTTACTATACAAAATTATATTTGTCAACACTAATTTTTTTCTCTCTCTCTCTTATATTTTTTTTTTGCTACTTTTGATTGACACTTTAGCATAAAAAAATACCAACCGTGGTATTTTTTTAACAGTGAAAAATTCTCGAACTAATAATCCGATTTAATTTTTTTTTATTCCATCGTTCTCCCAGTGCATATTTCTACATATCATCGTAGTTATAAACTCCTAAGTTCTATAGAATTTTTGCAGCAAAGCAAAATGTAACGTAAAGCAAAGTAAAAGTGATTAAAAATGCGGAAAAAAAACACTTAAAAATTGCAGTAACTTTCGAACAAATTGGAATTTTGTAAAATGTGTATAGCTCATGAATAAATATGACGCTTTCAAAATACCAAATTTCGACTCTGAAGTTGCTGCAACCTGTACAATGGCTCGTATGGTGCAAACTAATTATAAAATGTTTCTTTTTCTCTTTTTTTGAATAAGCGAAAAAAAATTTTTTTTACTTCCTTGAACTCGCTGTATATTTTTGACACATCTTCGTGTTTTAAAGTATCTAAATCTTATACTTTTCGCTCAACAAATCAAAATGTAACGTTAAGTTAAACAAACAAAACAGAGACAATAGTTCTAACGGTGTTTTTTCTTTTCTTCTTTTTTTTTTTGTTAAGGGAGATAGTTATAGAACTTCAGTAGGAAGAAAAGATTTGAAACGATATGTTTTCCTGTTCTACCTTTTTTTAAAACAATTGATATCTCTTATATAAATCAGTAATTTGGCAGCTTAAATCATCCCATATGAGAGCAACTAATTATAGACCTCAAAATTTTTAATTTAAGAAACACAAACAAAAATTTTAAAAATTTTATTTAAAAGTTTTGAGACCATTCAGCTTTTTTTTTTTAACTTATATTAAAATTAATCATCTTAAAGTAAGAAAATATAACAAATTTTTAAGACTTTGTTGCATTTCCTTTTGCTTTGATGATTTCGGCACACAGTCTGGAAATGAAATTAGCAAGGCCCTCAAGATTGAACTCTTTGGAACTCATTTTGCCTGAAGATCTTGAAGGAGTTTTGCTTTCGTAGAATGATTTCATACCTCGACTTTCTTTCCAATGAACTTTTAAATGTGTCTATTGTTTTCAGGGATCAGGCAGATGATTGACGGTCTGTTCAAAATGTTAACCTTCTTAGTTAATCAATTTTGTAAGTGGGTTTAGGATCATTATCTTGTTGAAACAGGCAGAAGGTAACATGTGAAGCTCTAAAATGCTTTTATAACGGTATTAATATGAAGTCCCACCATTTTCTTTTTTGGAAGGCGTAGCCATTAGGATGGAAACCTGTGCACTCAATCCAACTGTATTGAAAGGACGTCTTATGGTGTGTTTACTCATTGTGTGTCGGTGTTCGGTGGCCGTCTCCTTGCTTATTTGATTTACGCTCTTGTTCGTGCAAAATCCCCTCACACCTTCTTTTATCTCCCTTATTTTGTTATCATGTTCAAACATGCTCCTCTGTCCCTATTGGTAAAACCACTTTGCACGTGTATATCTCTTTACTTCTCAACCATTTAATGGTTTTCAGACACTGAAGAAAGTTCTTGTTCGGAAAACTGAAATTATAGTATGTTCATTTCTGTATTTTCATTTGAGCTTTTTTCACGTTGCTTTTTTTTTAACTTTAGTCTACACCACACAAAGTATACCTTATCTTTTTTGGAAACTTCTTTTCATCTATATCCAAAAAATATGGATTTCTCTCAGAATTTCACTTTTTTTCTTGTTTTAATTTCAATTATCATTGTTATTATTGTTGTTTAAAAACTACTTAAATATTCTAAGTTATTTTTGCTTTTTCCGAATAATTAATATAAAGTTATGTTTAAAAAAACACTATTTACCATTTTTAGTTTTTTTTAGATTAATTTTTATCGCTTACGCCGAACATTTAATGTTCATATTAAAGACAAAAATATTATTTACATTTACAAAACACAGTATTTATAATTCATTTTTAGTTTTAGTTTTATTATTTTAGATAAGTATTTTGTATTTTCGTATATATTGTAAAAAATGTTTTAAGAAAAACAGAAATTAACATAATTTTAAAATGCAGGTATAAATAAAAGAATTTAAAAAAAACGAGCAAAGAGTGAAATAATATACTTACGAGCTTTTCACGAAAGTTTCAACTATTCTAATATATGGTTTATAAATTTCCCAGCCACATGGTGTATCACCCTCACAAATCGGACGATTTTCGCAAATATCTCTTTACAAAATAAAATAATAATTGCGTAAGATTGTTCTATATCATAAAAATATTAAACATAGTAAAACTTGAATCAAACAAACTATAGGAAGTATGTATTAGTGATATATAGCAAATGCCATGTCTTTAATAAACATTGAGTATTTACCAGCAACGACAAAATCGTGATATTAATCGAGACCAATACAATCGTCAGAGGCGACCTCGTCAAATCTATTGTTACATTTTCTTCAAGAATTATCTTTAACTAGGAGGCTTCGCCCCCTGCTCGCTGGCGCTCACCAACCCCCGGAACTGCTTTCGCAGTTCATTTCGGATTGCTTCGCTATCCAATGCTCGCTTTGCTGGCTCATTGGATACGATCTTAACGTCTAGTTTTTGTATACTTTTTTGAATACTGAAGTTCCGAAAACTTTTCACTGTAGAAAATTCTAAACCTGTACATTTCAATATTAATTTGAAATTGCAAACAGTTCACATATTTTTTTTAATCACACTATTCTAAATTTCAGTTGTTGAGAAAAGTAACTGTTGTAAGTTTTGTTTTAAAGTCTTTCCCACCAGAGGGCTAAAACCATAAAACAATATGAAATAGTACTGAACGCCGGATGTAAAGCATCGGCTTCGATGAAGATAATTTTGTATTTTTAATTCTCTGAAGGGCGCCACCTTAATAATATGGAATTTGTAAAATAAATGTATATATTTTTGATTGTTGATGAAGCCCATAATTTTGTGTTTTCATCAGTGTTCAGAAGCAGAACAACTATAAGTTTTTTTTTATTTTATCACAAAAATATAAGATGTATAAAAAACAAAAAAAAGAGTAAGAAAATGAATATAGTCATAGAAAAAGTTAAAATTATAATATAGTATTTGTCGGTTAAAATAAAACTTTTTGTTTAAGTCATTGCTAACAAATCAAATTTCTCCGAAGCAATTCTAAAGTATAAATTAAAGTAAGTTGAAACACAAAATTTTTAGTTTTGATGTCAACAATACAATTCAATTTTTCACAAAAACGATTGTTTCCATTGTTAAGTTTAATGTCAACAGTTCAAATTTTTCTGAGGCAACTCTTAACCTCTAAATATTATTTCTTTTATGTACACATTTCTAAATGTCAGTATTCAACCACAAAACAAACTTAAAGTCCTCAAATTTAGCATGAAGTTGTAAAATGTAATGAAAGAGGGTCATAGCAATAATGAAAGTAGAAGTAAAGTTAGTACTGTAAAATTAAAACAATATTTTTAATCAATGAGCCAAGTTCTTCAAGAAGCAGTTGTAGAAGTAGGTTTTTTATTTAAAACTTTTTATAGAATTTCTTTAAGAACACAATTGTTAATTTGGGCATTTGGCGATACAACACTTTTAGAATTGAAGGATCTGTTACGTCAAGCGCTCAGGTATCATAATTTTGATCTAGTTGCGCTTCTATGTCATTTTGATTTATGTTGCTAAGTTAACTTTCAAAAAATTCTATGGTTGGCAACAGCATTTTTATTTTTTAAATTGTTTATTTTTATTTCTTTTAGAATTTTTTTTTTTTAGCGAAATGTTTTTTAACCTAACAGAATTCTTTGCCGACTGTTTTCTTTATGAATGAAGAAAATAAAGTAAATATTTAACTGTTCTGAAAAGAATCTTATTTAGTTGTACAAAGTACTTCAGCCAAAATTTGGGAGCCACGTAAGAGAATTATATATATTAGATTAGAAGCACATCATTAAAAAGCAGAATGCTTTGGTGTGTCAAAACAAAGCAAACGTTGCCAACGGCGGAAAAGAAATACAGCCAAAATTTGGGAGCCACGTAAGAGAATTATAAATAATAGATAATAAAATGCAGAGTTTTTCTCTGTCTGTGTGTCTCTCTTATAACCTCCAGTACCGTTTCCAACTCCGATCCTAAAATTCGTTCCAAATTCGTTCTAGAAAAGTGTAAGTACCGGAGAAAATCTCGTAATTGTGGTAACTTTTGATTATCATGAGTTGGCCTCGAACAAACAGCATCATGCCAAACGATTCTGAATACACTTAATTTCTGTTTTGCTAAATCTAATAGCGTAAAGCCAGCTGTTTGAACAAAATATAATAACAAACTTAAAAAACGGAATTATTTTAGCTTTGTGGCGTAACTACCACTACAAAAGTTTAACATCATTCACTAGTATATAAAGCATGCTAACTTGATTCTATCATGAGGTACCTTTTGATAGATGACGGTTGGCATGGTCGATAACTCCGCCCCCACATTGGTGACCTTCGAACGTGATTTGCTCACGCAAGTAACGCCCACTTCGCAATCTCTCAACTGTTACGCCTACTTCGATGGATAGTCCACATTGAACGGTTGACTTGCTATTTGTGAATGCATCATTCACCTCCTGCGCTGTTGCTTCTCAGTCTCGTCTCGAACATTCACACATCGCCTACACTCTCAACGCCTGCATACTCTCGACTGCTAATGGCAACACAGGAGCGATTTCGACTGTGATGTTAATACACCTCTCACATTCAGCACTCAAAAAATCCGGTGACTCTCTCCCGGTCTTTCACTAGTACATTAACTAGTGAGATCTGTTCATCGAATTATATCCCAGATAAAATTCTGGTGGGGGAGTACTGTGGCGTAACTACCACTACAAAAGTTTAACATCATTCACTAGTATATAAAGCATGCTAACTTGATTCTATCATGAGGTACCTTTTGATAGATGACGGTTGGCATGGTCGATAACTCTGCCCCCACAGCTTCATTATGTTAGAGCATGTTTTCCAATTTTGTTCAGGATTTCGTATTGTTGTTTAGTACTGATATATCAATTGTTTACTTTTTTCCACCCAGTACGGAGAACGGATATTCAGCTAGGGAAAGACGTTTTTTAAAAAAAGTTTTAACAGTTAACTGTCAGATTTAATCAAGAAATTCATTATTACTAGGAGGCTTCGCCCCCTGCTCCCTGGCTCTCGCCAACCCACGGAACTGCTTTCGCAGTTCATTTCGGATTGCTTCGCAATCCAATGCTCGCTTTGCTCGCTCATTGGATACGTTCTTAACGTCTAGCTTTTGTATACTTTTTTGAATACTGAAGTTCCGAAAACTTTTCACTGTAGAAAATTCTAAACCTGTACATTTCAATATTATCTGGGCATTTGGCGATACAACACTTATAGAATTGAAGGATTTGTTACGTCAAGCGCTCAGGTATCATAATTTTGATCCAGTTGCGCTTCTATGTCATTTTGATTTATGTTGCTAAGTTAACTTTCAAAAAATTCTATGGCTGGCAGCAGCATTTTTCTTTTTTAAGTTGTTTATTTTTATTTCTTTTAGAATTCGTTATTTTTTTAGCGAAATGTTTTTTAACCTAACAGAATTTTTTGCCGACTGTTCTCTGTATATATGAGGAAAATAAAGTAAATATTTAAGTGTTGTGAAAAGAGTCTTATTTAGTTGCACAAAGTACTTCTTTAAAAATGAAAACTGTTGCCACCGGCGGAAAAGAAATACAGCCAAAATTTGGGAGCCACGTAAGAGCATTATACACTGGTGTGCAAAACTTAAGCAACAAGTGCGTTTTTTGTCATAACTCTACAAGAAATCATCCGATAGACATGAAATTTGAATATGATGTACATTATTTTGTACGTAAACGATGGCAAAAGAATAATGGCGCGGAAATGAATATAAAGCTTAAAGTAGGGTATGGAGCAAAAAAAAAAGCTTTATTTGACATATAGTGGCGTTATGCGTGATTGCCCGAAGAAGCGTAAGTACAACTGGCAGATATTTCCTAGTATGGGATATGCTCTCCCCTTTCTGTAATTGTTGCTTGGCATCGTCTCTCCATGCTAAGCACCAGATTATCCCGGAGTTCTTGGGGTAAACGTCTCCATTCCTCCTTTAACGCATCTTTCAGCTGATGGGTGTTACCAAGAGGATACTGTCGTGTCGCAAGACGTCTCCCTAATGCATCCCACCCATGCTCTATGGGATTTAGATCTGGAGAATAAGCTGGCCAATCCATTCATGTGATATCTTCACTTTCCAGTAGCTCTTGAACATTAGCAGTACGGTGTGGCCTGGCATTGTCATCCATAAAAATGAAGTCTGGTCCAATGGCCCCTCGGAACAGACGCACATGGGGTAGGATTACCTCATTGCAGTAGCGGTCTCCAGTTACAGAACCTCGGTCGAAGATCTGAAGCTCAGTCCGCCCATGCAACATAATGCCACCCCAGACGACAACTCCAGGACCACCGTAACGATCTCTTTCCGCGATGTTATTTGGATGAAATCGAGCTCCAACCTCTCTCCAGATCAACTGACGTTGAGAATCGCTTATAGCACTATAACGACTCTCATCTGTGAAGAGGACGCGACTCCATTGATGAGGTGTCCAGGTTTCGTGTTCTCTGCACCACTCTAAACGGTGCCGGCGATGGCTAACTTTTAAAGGTATGCAGCGTTCAGGACGTCTAACAAATAAGCCACCTTTGTGGAGGCGTCTGGCCACTGTAAATCTTGATACTTGTCGTCCTGTGGCTGAGCACAGTTGCTGAGATATGTCCATCGCTGACTGAAAACGGTTTCTTTTCGCCTGGAGGACAATGTAACGGTCATCTCTTGGTGTTGTTTTCCTTGGACGGCCACCACCAACCTTCCGAACAGCTGTACCAGTAGTTTTAAAGGCATTCCAAGCACGAGAAACAACACTTTTGTTGATCCCGAACTCTTCGGCGACACTGGTCACACTACGCCCCTCCTCAAGCTATCCAATCATTCTTCCTCGAGTAAAGTCGTCGAAATGATTTCTTGAAGACATGTTTCACAAAACAAATCACTTGCACTAGCAGCGAATGTCTTTAACTACGGTGCTCTTCATCCTTTTATCACAGCTTTGACCTGCGCGCGGCGACCCACAAGGTTTACGAACACTTACATCACCTACGACGTTTTATTTCTAAAATTTGCATACAAATAATCTTTCTCTGAATTACGTGCATATTATACTGCAATTTCATGGCTATCTTATACTTTGTTGGGGAGCTGTGGCCGAAAAACCACTTGTTACTTAAGTTTTGCACACCAGTGTATATATTAGATTATTAATTTGAACGCTAACTGGAAACCAAACTTATTTTTATGGATAACTGTGGCTATGCATTATGAATTTCTACCAGAGTACAACTTTTCAAATTTAAACTTTTAAAATCATTTTTGTTTAGAATCGGTTTTACATTTCTTGAATTCTAATCAGGCAATAACGAAAAATATAAAATACACAATGATTTTTTTTTCTTTTCGGAATATTATGTTACTTTGAATTGAAAAAAATACCTTGTAAGTTTGTATTTTTTTCACCATAGCAAAAAATTAAAATTATAGTGTTTATTATCTTCTAAATTTATAAATCTTATTATCTGCGATAGTTTTCTTGTTAGAGTGTTTACTCTGGATGTTTATTTACCATCAAAATGTTAAGTATTCAAAATTTTTCAATTATGCTGATAAGTAAAATTCTAAATGCACAAGAAGAAAGAAAAAAATATTATAATTCTTTCCAGAAATCATTTGATTTTCAAATTATCAAACTTATTCAATTCTGCTTAAAATTAAGATTTCAACAAAGTATTAAAGAGAGAAATGAAATATATAAGAACGACGTTTTCCATTAACAAAAAATGGGAACGTGCTCGAAAGCAAAATTTCTTTCGACAATTCACAACTTAATAAAAGGATTTAAGAAAAGTGTTCCATTTCCCCAAGTTTTCTTGCATAGTTTTAAATTTTCGGACAAAAATGAAGTTAAAAAATAAACATATTAGGTTTTACAGTCCGCAAAGAAAAAAAATGGTTCACCCTGAATAACTTTTGATCTAATAATCGGATCTTCACACTCTAGGAATCAACCTTAACGGTTCAAGAGGGTAACCTGAAGCATGCTAATTAATTAGAGCATCCGATATTTTAATTTACGAATAAGGACACTTGACCGAAGGATTAGCCGCAATCTGGGAAATATGGTCCCAATAGTTTAGTCTGGAGAGTGGTTCAAAGTTTGGACCCCTTAATTTTATTTTTTGCGTATTTCGCAATATCTCAGGAATTAAAACAAATTGGAAAGTTTTTGCACATAATTATAAAATTCGTTTATCCAAAGATAATCCTATGCAAAGTAACTTTCAGTAAATATTTACTATTTTTCATTATTTTATTTAACAATAGTAAAAAATATTGAGTTGTAAGGTATACAATTATTACATCATTTTAAAGAATTACAGAATTAAACATTTGAGTGAAATCAGACGAATCTTTCCTGAGAATTAAATTTTAAAAATACGATTTTTTTCTAAAAATTGATTTCTTAGGAACTATTTAACCTATTTCGCATTAACCTATTTAACCTATTTAGTTTTGTATTTTGCCATTTGAAATTGAATTCTTTAAAATAATGCAATGGAATAGAATAAAATAATTAAAATAATAATAAACTTCTATTAAAGTTATACTTTATATGGATTATCTTTCGATAAACATATTTAATAATTGCATTCAAAAAAATTTTAATTAGCTTAAAAAGTTCTGGAGATATGGCGAAATTCACAAAGAATAAAAATAACATTAAGAAGTCCAAACTTTGGACAGCTCGCCTAACTAAACTTTTGAGACCACATTTTACAGACTGCATCTACTCCCTATATTTTCAATATCAGAATTCCGAATTCGTCGAAAAAAAGGTATGTTTATTCAGAAAAAGAACGTTTTTGTATCTGATTTCTTAGCTTCAAATATCGTTTGCACTAATTATTACCGTATTTGAGGTTAATCCTTCAAACCTTTAAAGTTGAGTCCTGGCACGCGAAGATCCGATCATTAGATTAAATGTTATTCAGGATGGTTCGTTTTTATTTTATTTACAGTTGAAAATGCGGATGTGAAAAACATTTATCTGGCATATTTTCTTATTTTTGACAGCAATCAAACTTGTTTCTATGTTTTGAATCAGAGTTGGCCAAAATTGTAATCGATTACATTTTTTGATTACAGTAATCAATTACTTGTAATCATGATTACAATTTTCAAAAATTTTGATTACAGCTGTAATCATGATTACAATATTGATTACAGTAATCAATTACTTGTAATCGTGATTACAAAGTTTGATTACAGCTGTAATCATGATTACATAGTCGATTACAGTAATCAATTACTTGTAATCATGATTACAATTTTCAAAAAATTTTGATTACAGCTGTAATCATGATTACAATTTTGATTACAGTAATCAATTACTTGTAATCATGATTACAAGTAATTGCGATTACAAGTAATCACAACAAAAACGATTACGAGTAATTATGATTACAAGTAATCAAAATATATGATTACATGTAATTTGATTACATGTAATTATGATTACATGTAATCTAATTACACGATTACAAGACTATTGTATTCTTATAAATGATTATATTTTACAGTAGATAGTAGAATGTATTTTATAATGATACAATTTGCACGCATTAACATGTACTGCATTTTGTACGTATTTGTATACGTACAAATGAATGTAACTAAAATGTATGTACATATGATTTTATCTACTGCATATGCTCAGACATTTTAGTTTCACACACATGTACATACACTTATATTGTAGGTATAAAATATATGTACGTATGTATATAGATAATAATTACGTATGTATGTGCACACAATGTAGACATGTGCATTTATGCACAGTGAATATATGCATTTCATGCAAATATTTGTGTATGTTAAATGTATATCTATGTTCATGTACGCATGTATATACAAATACTTGTGTTTGTACGAACATACATACATTGTCTGTACAATGTATGTCCCATGCAATTATTTCCCGTGCAATTTATTTATGAACAGTACAATAAGTACAATATATGTATGCATGTACAATATAGGTATATCTGTAGGATGTACAATATATGTATGTATACACGTACATGATATGCATGTCCAGTGTATTTATGTACATGTACATAATATATTCATGCTCAATGTAAGTATCCAAATATGCATAATACATTTGTGTACGATTGTACGTACATTGGGCGTATTTATATTTCCCATATATTCATACATGCATTCGACATGCATAACGTACGTACATACACACATTTGAGATGCATATATTGTACAGATGTATATACATGCAGCGTACAGATGTATATACATATAGCGTACAGATGTATATTCATGTAATGTACATATGATGAAATGAACATATAATGTTCATATAATGTACATATGTGTGTACATATACAGTACATATGTGCATAAATATATTGGGCATAATTCTTTCGTACAAATTTTACATGTGTACAAGCATGCTATCCCTATCTATGCATATGGTGCAATGTATATATGTCCAATGAATGTATCCACACATGTACAATACACGTATGTTCCATGTATGCATATCCTATATATGCACGTACTATATATGCACGTACTATATATGCACGTACAATACATGAATGCATGTACATACATTGTACATGCGTACATACATTACACGTATACATATGTACATTACATTTATGTCTAAATATGTTATATCTAAATAAGTTAAATGACAAAATCAAACGATATTTAAATTTAGTTTTCAGCTTTAATTGTTCTATATCATTTTGAAAATCTCTGAATAAAAAATTATTTTCAGGTATTTTCATGAAATGTTTGACAATACAGATTTATTTTTTTATAACATAATGCATGATTCATAGAAATTTTTTAAATGGTAAGAAAAACGGTAAATTTTATGTGTGGAATTAATATTTAGAAATTCCAAATAAAATTATCGTTTGCTTTCTAAAAAATATGAGGTCGAGTTTCATATGCCTTAGAATAAATTTTAAAACAAATTTTAATAACTTTACTCACATAAATTTTTTTAATGTATGCACAATGTATGTGTATATTGTAATTACATATATTTAAATGTACGCATGTATTTGTACATTACTTGTAATTATGTACATGTATACGTTGTATGCACATGCATACATTGTGCATATAACTATTTTTTTGTACATCCATGCATTACATGCGCATAAGTATTAACAAAGTATGTAGTTATACAAGTACATACGTAAGTTGTACATAAGTACATACTTTGCGTGCACATATATCGATGTACATGTAAATATGCATGTATACTCGTACGCATTTTATTTACGCAACTATGTGTATATATTGTACCTTTAAACAACATTCTTACATATTGTACGCAAATACGTACAATTTTATATACAAACGTACATTGTATATACGTGATATTATCGTAAATTTATACAATATATGCACTTAAGTACAGATAAGCATGCAAACGCATAAACATTATTTTCATATACGTTCATACATACATTGTCTATGTATACAAAGATACAAAACATTGCCTTTTTGTACAAACTAACATACATGCGTACATGTATCATAAATGCATAATTATGTGTACTAAGCATATGCGCATTGCATTAAGTATATTACAATATAATTATGAATATTGTACGTACAAACAACGTTTGTGCATACATTGTATGTATAGGAATCGCAAATTGTACGTTCATGCGTGTGTACATTCCATGTACATAAAAATATGTAAACACATGAATACTTACATAAAAAATTTGACTATAGTATACAATCGTAATAACTTGTAATCGAATAGTTTGATTACAAGTAATCACAATTACATGTAATCAAATTACATGTAATCATGATTACATGTAATCATATATTTTGATTACTTGTAATCATAATTACTTGTAATCGTTTTTGTTGTGATTACTTGTAATCGCAATTACTTGTAATCATGATTACAAGTAATTGATTACTGTAATCAAAATTGTAATCATGATTACAGCTGTAATCAAAATTTTTTGAAAGTTGTAATCACGATTACAAGTAATTGATTACTTGTAATCGTGATTACAAGTAATTGATTACTGTAATCAAAATTGTAATCATGATTACAGCTGTAATCAAAATTTTTTGAAAGTTGTAATCACGATTACAAGTAATTGATTACTTGTAATCGTGATTACAAGTAATTGATTACATAGCTGTAATTATCTGTAATCAATTACAGTTGTAATCGATTACTGTAATCAACGGCCAACTCTGTTTTGAATCCCTTCTTTCTCAATAGGTATTTATCGTACTTTAATAACAGTTCTGCTTTTTAATGTTCATGCGTTAATTTGTGATCTCTTATGAATTAACTTTTTTTAGATTTTGACAAGGTTTCCAAATTTATACAATGTGGGGGCAATTACACAGAACTTTATAGACTTTATTCTCTAGATTATTTTCTCAAATAACAATAAACAATCAAACTCAGTAAATTTATTTTCATATGAAAATACTATTTTTAAATAATTCTAAAAACAAATTTGAATTTATTTTTTTAATTCTGTGTAATTACTGCTTTGGATACAACAACATTACGTACAAAATTTACGTAACAATTCATCAGTACTGTTAATTGGTATCTTTGGCTTATGTAAGCAAACAAATTGATCTGTGAACTTGATTTATTTTTACTTATTTCTCCAGAGCAGAGGCGCAATTATTTCTCTCATAAATAATTTTAAATTACAGCCCTCAAACAAAAGCTACAATTTATCTTAATATGATAGTGGTTAAATTGTCTTTTCGAAACTGTCTTTAGAGACAAATTATGTTCCTCGAGTTTAAATAATTACCAGATTATTTGTTCGTAATGCGTACTTTATATTAATTCATTTCCAAGTTAAGGAAAATAAATACTTTAAAACAAACTTTTAAACATGTTTACTGGTCGCAAAATTATGAATAAAAATTAAATTACTCTCTTGATGTATGCTTTGAAGTCACAAGTTAATATAAGCTATTTCCAGTGGAATAACTTGGAATTTAATTAGCTTATAATGCTCGAAATGTTTGCAAACTTTTAAAATTATAAACTAGTTTTCGAGCCCAAACTTTATTAAATCATTCAGGAGAAAGCTGAATTATATAATTTCATTTAATCAGTTGATAGGGGCTTATTTAAAATATTAATTTATAGATAAATTAACTTAATATGGAGTATGGAGTAATATAAATAATATGTTATTTTTCTATAGAATAACAACAAATTAGTACTACTACTTTTACTTAAAAATTGGTAAAAATTAAAGTTAATGAAAACTTTTGTCATCTAAAATGAAAGTCAACTTAAATGCTCATCAAGAAACCATGTTAACCCCCAATAGGAAATCATTATTTACTTACGAAATTTGTCTTTACAAGCACACGTTTTAAAACTTTTAAAAGTGTCTATAAAAGCTTATTTACATTTATAATTATTTACAAATTACGTACAAATTATATACAAAATGTATTATACTGCAAATTATTCTTATGCAAATATTTAAAACAATTCTTAAAAATTTCATTTGATATTTGCATTTCTTGATAACGTTGTTTACTCAGTAAATAGTTCAAATATATTAGCGCTCCAAATTTATATACAATTACGTAGCGAATACACGTTTTTTACAGGGTAAAAAAAAATAAGTAATTAATAAATCAGTATTTATCGACATGAATAGATAATGTAGAAAACTGAAAGATATATATATATATAATTATAATAATTAAACTTTGTATCATTTGTTGTCGTTCGTTTTGACATTATATAATTAGATTAAGCAAAAAATAACTTTTAGAAAGTTTAACTCATCAAAATAATTATTAATTATATTGAGAATCATTCGGCACCAATAGTGATGTCTATGAGCGTGCGGTCTATGTGCATAATTTAATTTTTTATTTCGATTGCCATTTATTTCACGCCATTAAGGTTTACCAAGATACATTTCAAGAGCATAACTAGAAATGAACACGTGGTTTCAGATAACTTTCAAAATATTAAATCGAATATGTTGCCCTCACGTAACATTCAAGTTGATTGGTAGCCTGGTTGGCAGGGCACTGGACTCACTTTTGTAGAAGCGGGAGTTCGAATCCAGCCGAAGACTCCCCATGTAGTAAATGGTGACTGATGCAAGTTAAATCTGTCGGGTCGCAAAGTCCTCTATGTTCCCAAAACAAATCAATACCTCTGGGGTTAGTGAATAAGAGATTGATCGTTCTCTAGTGCAGGTGAAAATTACATGAACTGTGGATGAACGAATGGATGTATGAATGGGTCCGCCCTATAAACGGGTGTGACTTATGGGTGTGGCAGAAGTCGAATTCTTGGAAATAGATGGCGAAACTGGAAAACAAGAACAATCGCTCCCCCTCTGCCTTAATGGCCGACGATAACAACGACAACATCTAAGTTGATTTTGCTTAAATTTACGTAACAAAAAATTCAAAGATAACTAGTTATTAAAAAATTGCAATAAACTCCCAATGAAACTCGCTTTTGATTAATCTGTTATTTAGCAAATATATAAGATCTCATAGGTAGTCGACATTACTGAAGTTTTCTTTAAGTATACGAAAAGACAGAACCAACTACAGTTTAATTTTCAACACTGAATTTAGCTACACTTATCGGAAAAATTCTTTTTAATGATTTTAAGTAGCGGGAGCTAAAATTGCGCCATGCATCCACAGTCTAAGTTTTTAAAAATTCTAACACAAACGACTCCAGAATTATAAGAGGTAAGCACACACTCTTCCCTTCATTAATATAGATTGATCGAAACGTATCATAAAATACGAAAGAAAGCCCTAGTTAAATTTTTGTTAACCGATTGAAAGCGTTTATTGAAGTATAATGTATGTCGTTAAATTATTTTTTTTCTTTCAGAAAAGCAATTTAAGTTCCCAAATTACTGTTCCCATACTTTCTCTTTGTTAATTCTCATCGCAAGACATTCACAAACTTTTTATTCTGTTTGGTTTTAGTTATTCCTTGAAAAATATAACATCAACCAAGTAATATTTTCACATAAGGCAAATTTTCAGGATCTATACTGTGAAGAAAAAATTTGTTTCTGAAATAAAAGTTAATTAAATAGTATCATCTTGAATGTGTGTTATATTTTTGAAGATAGAGTTTTTTTCATTGAAGGTGTTAGGAACTTAACGTGTTTTTTCCCTTTTCATGAGCATTAATAGTTATTTTTAATTACAAAAAATATTAAATTTTAACACATTATTAAGGTTTAAAAATTATTGCTGAGAAATTAAGATGTAATTAGAAAAGGAATTTAAGATATAATTGTCCGAAATTTGAGAAGTAATATATTTTTCTCAGAATTTACAATAAAATAAATTTTATGGACTGTTTCATTTCTCTGTTATGTTTTAAAACTGTGCTAAATATTTCATATTATAAGGTTATAAAATCATTTGATAAAAATGTAAGCCTTGGAGTAACTAAATTCCAGAAACTGTTGTCATGACTGTTCCCATACACTTATTTACATTTATTAACAGGTTCGGGACAAGCAAAAAGAGAAATAAACGCTTCCCCAGATCCGGAAGCTCCGAGAGTATGCGTACTAAGTACAGTTATGTACTGATACGAGATATAATATCAGAGAACCAAATTGAGGTCACGTCCGTGTAATCATGAATGGGTAATGTCAAGAAGGCTCGTCATATATATGATACCATAGTATACGTACTAAGTACAGTTATGTACTGATACGAGATATTATATCAGAGAACCAAATTGAGATCACGTCCGTGTAATCATGAATGGGTAATGTCAAGAAGGCTAGTCATATATATGATACCATAGTATACGTACTAAGTACAGTTATGTACTGATACGAGATATAATATCAGAGAACCAAATTGAGATCACGTCCGTGTAATCATGAATGGGTAATGTCAAGAAGGCTCGTCATATATATGATACCATAGTATACGTACTAAGTACAGTTATGTACTGATACGAGATATAATATCAGAGAACCAAATTGAGATCACGTCCGTGTAATCATGAATGGGTAATGTCAAGAAGGCTCGTCATATATATGATACCATAGTATACGTACTAAGTACAGTTATGTACTGATACGAGATATTATATCAGAGAACCAAATTGAGATCACGTCCGTGTAATCATGAATGGGTAATGTCAAGAAGGCTCGTCATATATATGATACCATAGTATACGTACTAAGTACAGTTATGTACTGATACGAGATATAATATCAGAGAACCAAATTGAGATCACGTCCGTGTAATCATGAATGGGTAATGTCAAGAAGGCTCGTCATATATATGATACCATAGTATACGTACTAAGTACAGTTATGTACTGATACGAGATATAATATCAGAGAACCAAATTGAGATCACGTCCGTGTAATCATGAATGGGTAATGTCAAGAAGGCTCGTCATATATATGATACCATAGTATACGTACTAAGTACAGTTATGTACTGATACGAAATATAATATCAGAGAACCAAATTGAGGTCACGTCCGAGTAATCATGAATGGGTAATGTCAAGAAGGCTCGTCATATATATGATACCATAGTATACGTACTAAGTACAGTTATGTACTGATACGAGATATAATATCAGAGAACCAAATTGAGATCACGTCCGTGTAATCATGAATGGGTAATGTCAAGAAGGCTCGTCATATATATGATACCATGGAACGGGAGGGGAGAATCACGTGATCACGTATATGAGATCACTATCCAGAACGGGTTAAGTTACTCAATTAGAATTTATGAATAACAACGCTAGTTTTCCCGTCCAGATTGTTTGCCAAAAGAAATACACTGATGTCCATAAATTAAGAATAATTCAGAATCACACGGAAATTAAAAATCTCCTGTAGACAGGTCTCTGACATCTTCAAGCATAATATGCAAAACACACGCCGATAGCATGTCACAGTGGCAGGAAATTACTAGAGCAGTACATAAAGAAGGATGGCAAAAAAGTGAAGCTGTTCAGAAGCGTTTTGTAAGCAGCTCAGTGAAATAACTGAAAAGGTTTAACACAGAGGACGCATGTGAATGATTTTTAACGTAATAGAATTATTTGCCGACTGGAATGTAGAGATACTCAGGGGAGCTCAAGTATCAGTGGAACTTGAAATTGCCCAAAGTGCCATCTCTAGACTTGGGCAACGATTCCAAGATGATGGAAATGTTAGTAGACGTTACAGAGCAGATCCCCCCCCCAGTTACAGCGCCAAATGAAGATCAGAATTTGGCAGTAACTGCCAAAGGAAGCAGACGGAGTATCCGACCTGTCATGTCAGCTGTCTGCAGTCACGGGTAACATAGTTTAAAGGCAAACTGTGAGCAGGCCTTTAAGAAATATTGCTCACAAGCCTGCTAAATTTTCCTGGAGTAGAGAACATTCAATGTGGATATCGACACAGTGGTCTTGTGTGATGTTTTCCAACAATTCAGGCACCAGTTACCACCAAGACAACGTCATTAAACTATATCGATACAGTGGTGCATAATTGCTCGTTTGGGGTGGAATTATACTCGTCTTCAGAACAAATCTGCATGATCGAACCAGTACGATGACCGGTCAAATTTAATAGGACATCATTCTGAAACAATATGTACGTTTGTTTAGGGGGTACCAAGGGCGCAGAATTTGTATTTATGGATGACAACATCCCCCCTTACTGAGCAAAAATCGTAAACGAATGAATGCCTTTAATCTGATGATATCACCAGCATGGAATGGTCAGCATCTTCACCTGACATGAATCCCATAGAGCCTTTGTGGAACATGCTTGATCGACGAGTTGTAGATCAGCAACCACCTCCTAATTCGTATAAAATTTTTGAAGATCATAAATTGCTGAGTGGTGTAATCTTTCCCAAGATCAGCTTAATAATTTGATACTCAGGATGCGTAGGCGTTGTACGAAATATATTTCATCATATGGAAGACGTACAATGAACCAAGGAGATGGATGAACATGGAAGACATACCAGACAACCATCATATAATTTGCGTAATATTAAGGTTTTGTAAAGGAGATATTTCTTATAATTTCTCCAGTGAGCAGAAATCGTAGTTTTAATGAATGGTATCATATATACGTCACTTTTGTTTTGTTTCTGAACCATAATTTACCAAAGCTGGCATTATCCTTAATTTTTGGACATCAGTGTTGAATTATCTTATACTGTTTAAGGAAACGGACGATTTTTAATTATGTCATGTCTGTTATAGGTCACCCATCACAAGTTGGCGTGAGCAAAGTGAGAGTTATGTGAAACCGGTTGAGTTTATTCCAGTGATCCAGGGGGAAAAGGCGACTCCTTATTTGACGCATTGTAGGAAAGAAATGAATAAAAATCTAACTCATTTAACTCTTTGTGATAAAGTGTTGCCAGAGTGGCAGCACTTATTCCAAAATCTTTACAACCCAAATAGAAATATAAAACTATAACTACTAATCGTTCATTGATTTTAAACAACAGCTGTTCTTTAAACAACATAGTGCTAAAATATGTCACTTCACTTAGAATGTATAATCTGAGGTCATAGTTATTAATGTGCTGCCTGACAAAAAATTTTAATCGAAATTCACTGTTCCTGAAAGTGTAGAAAGGCTTTCTATAGTAAAGAACCTAATATTCGAAAAGGTATTGTATGCCAGATTGGAAATCTCGCCAAAAGAAGTGTGCTCATATTTCGCGTACTTTACTTTGACTTTTCTCACCTATGAAAAAGTACACTTCCGTTGAAGCTTCTCCGTCACCCGCCGAATTGTTTTAGTTGAATAATACCGCAATCAATAGTATAATAAATAGTTATTTACCCATGAATTCAACTGGATAATTTAGCTTAATAAATTCTCTATTTAAATCTAATAGCATATTTTAATTTCATGAATTATAGCTCTTTTATATGTTACAGGTCATTTTTTTTTTTACGGGCTTGACATCCTTACCCGCGCAGTTGTTCAGCTATGGGACTGCTCACTTAAATTTTCGAACACATTTTGTAATTCAAAACATATCGATTCATATGCCTTTGAAACTTAATTATTCTCTATAAATATAAAAGAGAAACAAAAAAGATTAATTTAAGTAACTGAGGGGTCAGAAGTGGTATAAAAAATTTATACTAAGCATAATTCTCTAAATTATGACTCCATAAAGTGAAAGTCGTTTCAAAAGAAACGCCATATGAATACAAAATTCGAATTCGTCCAAACCAAAATGTCAAAAATGGGCAATACGTTATTTTAAATGATTAACATTACCACGAATGTTTTTTTTTCAATACAAGGGAATCAACACTTTTTTTAAACTTGTCACGCGAAACCTATTAATATATTGACATCTCGCACGCAAGGTATGTCATAAATAATAACTATTACATACATTTAAGAAAGATCCTCTAGAAATTTTAGCCAATTTCATCAATTTAAACATTCATTAAGTTCAATAAAATAAAAACTTTATTTTGCTTTACAATCATCGGAAACTATTACATGCATTGAAGAAAGATCCTTTAGAAACTTTAGCCGATTTACTCAAATTTAAACATTAATTAATTAGTTAAAAACTTTATTTTGTTTCACAATCATCGGAAACTATTGCATGCATTGAAGAAAGGTCCCTTAGAAATGTTAGCCGTTTCACTCAATTTAAACATTCATTAATTAATTAAAAACTTTACTTTGTTTTGCAATCATCGGAAACTATTGCATGCATTGAAGAAAGATCCTTTAGAAATTTTAGCCGATTCACTCAATTTGAACATTCATTAAGTTCGATAAATTAAAAACTTTATTTTGTTTTACAATCATTATAAATCAGTGATGCAACTTTATCAATGTTCAACGCTGTAAATTTGTCATTTTAACACCAAGTAACTTCTAGATTAAGCATTGAGGCAGACTCCCCTTCGGAGAGGAATTTTCAAAAGAAACTAATCAGCATTTTCGTTACATAAAAAGAAAAATCTCGCATGGAGAAAAAATTTTTGCTAAAATTACCATACCGTATAGGGATAACATTTCTGACAAAAAAAAAAAAAAAAAAAAAGCTATTTTTTATTAATGAGACCAAAATATACGGTATTTAAACCATTCATTAGGTAATATTTCAGTTCGTGTGGTAAGGGGTAACCGGAAATTCTGGTTATAAAAGTTGAAGTTCTTATTGCCACACATATAACAAAATATTCAAAAGTGAAAAGTAAATTTAAACGATTAAATGGCTATTATGCCATGCTCTAATCATTATTATGATAAATTTGGTAATTTTTTTGATACATTAGAGTCTAATGTATCATAATAAAATCACCAAATTTACCAAATTCTATCATACATTCTAAACGCATATTTCAGTGTTAACTTCACCAAAATCATCACAGAAACGCTCCGGTAAAAATTACCGAGATTTTTTGGTGTGTGTTCTGAGCCCGTAACACTGTAAATTTTACCATATTCTTCTAGTTTTGAATTTTTTTTTTTTTTTTTTTGCTCAGTTCGAAAACTTTTTACGATTTGCCCGATTTCAAAGAGTTAATAATATGAACTATACGTCTCGTAGGGAGGAGAGAGCTTGATTCCCTGAGTCACACAGATAAAATGATGCCGAATAATTGTAAAGTTAAATATTTAAAATGAGCGTAGAACAGTGAGTTTGGCAAAATAGCTAAACGGAAACTACATACATTAATTCGCATCCGGTATTTCGTGTCTTCAAAATTCATTCAAATAAAATATATGAATTAAGGAAATAGTTATTTAATGGGAGCTTAAATGGAAATACTTCCCAACTTAACGTAATCATCGCAGTGAAGCGGTAAAAAGCGTAACAACTTGACAGATGAGAAGTTAATCGTTTTCTTTTAATATTTTTAACTCAATTACGAACGTTTTAATCGTTTGATTATCTGCTTGGTTTTAATTCTATATAATGCTATGCGAACGTTTAGATTGTTTGATTATTTGTTTTGTTTTTTAATTTAATTAAATTGTGAAAACTGAGATCGTATGATAATTTGTTTTTCTTTAATTCTATATGTTACTAGGAGGGTTTTTTTAAAAACTAAATTGGGTATACTATAGCCTACGTCACGGGTTGTGTTATTCCTACTAAATTTAACCCATGAACGGCATTTTCTGCGAGCCTAACTTCAAGCCACAAATAAACAAACGAAGTGTTTGATCGTTTAAATAGCTGCTCGCCAGATTTTATTGCATTATAAAGAAAAGTAATTGATATTCGATTTTTGATTAATAATTGATTTATGTGGATAGTGGCATAGAGTTTAGCATTGCGTCATGGTAAATGTTATTCCTACTAAGTGGAAGTAGTTGTGTTTTTTTTATATTATACCCAATTAAAGGCTGAAAGTTTAGATTGTTTGATTATTTGTTTTGTTTCAATGCTTATATGATACAAGAATATTGAATGTTAAAGAAAATAAGACATTTTTCTTACCACCTAAAGTATGTTACGATTTACTTTAAATATTTTAAATTCTTTCAATTATATTTTTCTTAATTTTATTTCTATGTTTAGTATGATGCATATTTATACGCTTGTCCCGAATCATTATTTCTTTTAAAGTAGTAAAAGAATAAATACGGAGAAATTTATTGCTTATAATTCCATTAAAGATTTTCGCTAATCTTAACTTTAATTCTTTGCAGAAGATCAACAAAATGGCATAAAAATCTACAAATCATTAATGGGATACCTGCAAGTGACGTAGCGTTGGTATCTCGATTCTGATTGGTTGTTGAAACGTGGTATTGGTTTACGGTAGAAACTGTTCTTTCAATTCTATTTCGAATAAGTCAAATCAGTAAAATATCAATTCTTTTAAGTGACACATTCTATATTCTTTCTCAAAGAATCTTTCACAAAGATTTACATCTTTTCGCGATCTGTCTCTCACTTAAAAGAAAGACAGGCAAGAAACCATGGAGAAGTTAAACAAGCTAATTATGCATCAAAACTACCAGGCACAAAAAAGTATATCACAGTTACAGTAAAATTCGTAAGCAAATAGAAAATTAAAGTTAAGTAAAAGACGCAGACAAAAAAATTATATTTCAAGAAATCCGATGTTGGATACTGCGCTGTTTTTAATTAACATCACGTTTTGTAACATTCTAAGTTATGTAGAGAAACTTTGCTCAATCTTTGCAAGCCATTTTGCTTACAAATAATAATCTGACGCTGACGTCATAGGTCACATGTGTGGGTATCTGTGATCTTCTTCTTTTAGAAACGCGAGTACCCAATTATGAAATCTGTTTAAATAGCAACGTGACTCAGCTAACCTCAGCTAATTATTAAAATTTAATTTATATAGTCGGAATTTTAATTGTTAAAACCTTATTTATTTCTAATAAATAAAGGGTTCTTTATAAAGTAGCCTTTTGGTGCGCTATTAATAATGTCATGGTTTAATAAAGAAAACGAATTAATTTATTTTGGATTCGATGAAATTTTAATTTCCAATAAACAATAAAGCTGTGTAGTGCAATTGTTTGTGAATTGAACAAACAAATGGTGCTAATCATTACTGAAAAGTATTATAAATGGGGTCTATTTCTTCCATTTATTAAAAAGATTAATGATTTGTTTTATGCAAGAAATGTGAGACGGAAATTCCAAAACCCATACACGAGCCAAGATTAAAAATTAATTTACGTTTTTTTAATTCACTTTTAATCTCAACGCATTGTTTGAATTTGTGCTCTCAAATTATTAAAGGGGATTGAAAATGGAAGTTTTCAGAATAAATCAAGAAATAAAAATTATTTCCAATTTTGAAATATTAAGATTAGAATAAAATCCCCCAATAAATCGAATAGAATTTAGATTTGAGACTGGACATTGCTTTATAAAATAATAATAATAAAAGCAACTTCTCCGAATTCTCTCATCTTTCATATATCTACGTTTCATAAATTTAAAAATAAGAGTTTATATTACATCAAACTACTTAAAAATGGAATATTTCAACATTTTAAATTTCGCATGACTTTTTTTTTTCACTGGCAATAGTCGAAGTCAACAAAACTCTTATTTCAATAGTATCTTATAAATGGAATCATCTGTTCATTTATAACTATATTTTTTATCCGTTAGAAAACAATTTTAATTTAGGTAAAAGCCGATTTTCATATTAATAATTGGAAACAATATTATAATGGTTCATAACGAAATTATATTAGCAATGTTTTATGAAATATTTAACTCATTTCCTAACTTCAAAAAACACTTGTTTATGATTATTTTTGTTGTTTAGCTATCGATTTAAGAGTATGAGAGGCAAACAGGTAACGTTATGATTATGTGTGTAATACTTTATTGTATATATTTTTTTTTAAATTATAAATAACAAGAAAAAAATTATATTTTTTCGCCTATGATCTGTAAGTTGAAGCAAAACTATTATCAATAATTTGCAAATCTTACACTTGGGTGTTGAGTAAATTTTTTTTTAAAATTATTTCAATATGTGTGCTCTTATAAGTATAAGTAAATAAATATTCACTGTAAAAATAGGTTAGTTGAGATTTTTACAGTGTTTTCTGAGTCTACAAATGAAAATTTCATAAAAATAGCATGCTATTGGTAACTTAAATGAATAAAATCAATCAATTTTATTAAATTATTTTATTATGAATTCTTTTAAACACTGTAGTGTATCTACCACTACAAAAATACAATTCCAATTCACTAGTATATAATACATGTTAACTCGATTCTATGTTGGGGTACCATTTGATAGATGAAGGTTGGCGTTGTCTATAACATCTCTCCTCACATTGGTGACCTTCGGACGTGATGTGAACACGCCTACCTTGACAGAAACTCCCACTTCGACATGAACATGCCTATCTTAACAGTAACACCCACTTCGATCTGAACACGCCTACTACGATGGATGATCCACATTGAACAGTTGACTAGCTACTTATGACTGCGACATTATCCACCTCCTCGCACTGTTGCTACTCAGTCTCGATCATACATAACGTACAGCGTATTCACTCGGCCGCTAAAGGCAACACAAAAGCGACCACGACCGTGATCTTAATACAGCTCTCACGATCATCACTCGAAAGTACGGTGATTTTAATACAGCTCTCCCGGCTTCTAACAAAACAACAATGAATCAACTAGTGGTATCCATTCATCGAATTCTATCACATATATAATTCTGGTGGGGGAGTACTGTAGTGCATCTACCACTGCAAAAATACAATCTCAATTCCCTAGTATATAAGATATGTTAACTCGATTCTAAATTGGGGTACCTCTTCATAGATGAAGGTTGACATTGTCTATAACTTCTCTCCCCACAAACACGTTATCTATAAAAAATAGGTCGGATGCGCGTATCCATACATTTTTCTTACAAGAATCAAACGGTCTTACAAGAATCAAACCACAGTAGATCGTAGCCGTATTATCCATTATAATATTCTTGAAAGGGCATGTGAATCATATCCCTGAGTATACTTGTCCACTATTCCCTACAGAGATAATTCTAGATAAAGGACAACTAACTACCCGTGTCCGCTTAACTTGTTTTTGAAGGTAAATAACCACTGCATGGGCACAAAAATTACACACATTGCGAATAATAAATAATTAAACCAATTCAAATAATTCGATTTTTAAAACGTAGCCAAAATAATTTTGGTTTTCTATTAATATATTTATAACATAAATCTGCGACTCATTATAGAAAAAATAGAAAGTAGCAGCGAAGTTGTTCGTCAGGAATGTATTATTTTTTTCAATTTTTTGCTGCTTAAGCTTTGAATTTTTTTTTTTTTTTTTTCATTTTCCTACTAAAATTTCGCACGAACTACGAGAAAAAACTGAAATGGAAAAAAAACTATACTACTTATATTACACACATATTTATATGGCTTAAGAATAGTAATATAATTTTATATTTTATTCTTTTTATTTAAAAACCACTATGCAGCTATGCTCTAAAAATCAAAATTAATGGAAAATCGTACTAATTTCTTGAGGAGAAACATAAAAAATCACCATACTATTCTTGACGCCAATGATGCTTGCTTAATTAATTTTGATAATATGCACTACTAATAGTACGAAAATGAGTTCACTTTTAATAGGTACCAAATATACAAAATAGGAACAATGTACTATACTAATACAGTGATAATTAGTACTAATTCGTACATTTGGTTGCAATTAAATCTGCACCAATAATGCGCAATCTTAATGTAAATATTATGTAAATATATTATCATCAATTGGCCCTGAGAATGAGCATCATGAGAAATGATACTGATCATAATTAATCTTTGCTTTGATGAGATAAACGACTAAAAACGTGTTTTGCGTAATCTAATAGCGTAAAGTCACAAGGATAAGAAAGAAATAATAAGGAAAGAAAAATTGAAATTCTTTAACCTTTATTTATATTAGTATGTGTCTTTCAATATTGAGTATCATTTTGTAATGTCGCACAGTACTGATTTATTGATTACTTACTTTTTGTTTCTACCTCTCACGAAGGACTGGTATTAAGTTAATGAGTTAATACATAAAATAAATTAGTAATATTCTTTCTGTAAAAACTTAAAAATTTTAAAAAGATTGTTAATTGACCACAATTTATTTTATATCACTGCAATCGAAAATTCTCAGCAAACTTTTTGTCAGTTTTTTTCAAGTTTAGAATCGAAATACAGAAAAGCATTAAACCAATAAAAAAACGTAAGTGAAGATCTTTCTTATAATAAGAAAAAAGTTTTAATTCTTTAGACCGATTTATATCGAAACATGAAATAAACGACTTATCAATTACTCCTTGAAGATAATCTTGCTGGATAATCTGCTTTGAAAATATTCATAACTAACGATATTAGGAAGGCTGAATGTATCATGCGTTGCTTAAAACAATTTTTTTGAGAAAAAAAAATAAATATGCTCAAAATTTTGAAAGAAAAGAACATAAATGTTTCTATGGTGCCGCCATCTAGTAGTTACGATTCATATTTAAAATTAATATGGCAGAAAAAACATTAACAAACCCCAGTATAAATATTTTTTTTTCTTTTTATTTTACTTTAAGGCTGTTCTATATTAAGTTCAAAATAAAGAAATTATTTTCAATTTCTAAAGACGCATAGTCAAAAAATGTCAATCACTTTCATTTGCTTTTTTTTTTTTTTTTTTTAACGCATTGTCTGTCTCATCGCGTTACGTTGAGGGTTAAAGCCAACACCTTCGAAATCTATTAAATAACCTTCAAAACCAATAAAAATTATAGAAAAAAGCTATAATAATAATTCTAGGAACTTTTATCTGAACGTCTCAAGGTTGCATTTATTAAGATGTTCAAATTTTGTTCGTTTCCTCTGTTTCGAATAATTTAAAATTCATCGTCAGATTGGTTGCAGGCGATTTTTTTTTAAATTTATTACATATTTTTTTTTAAATTGTAAACAGAGCACTATGCCAGCTACCTTTTAAAGCATTTATAAGATGTTTACATTTTAACCTTCAACGCCCTGCGGTTAGATTGGCAGGCTAACAGCGACAGTTTTGTTATGTATGTGGTTTTATTGTTATAAACTATCAAAAATACATATATTCATGACTATAAACACTTTGTTTTTCTAACTAAATTCCGCATAATTTTTTCTTTTCTTTCTTCACTAACTGATTAACCTTCAACCACGACAGGTAATTTAGAGTTAAACTTTAATAAGGATATCCTTTGCACGTTTATTTTTTTAAAAAAAGACAACTATTACCTTCCATCTCAAGGCCACTTTTTTCGATGTTGCTTCAATCTTAATGAGTTAGGACCTTGGACAACCACTTTTTCGTCACTTATAAATAATTTATCTTTATCGTTTGAATCCTTCTTTGTTTATAAAATGTTTCAAATTTATAAAATTATAGAATAATTATTAAATTTGATGCTTGAGAGAAACATTGTAAAAACATACATTGTAAAAATGTACATCTTATGAATTCCTAATTTCTTTTTTAAGTATTATATCAATACTTAAAGGTTTTAAGAAGAATTGATTTAAAGGTGAACATTATGACACATTATTTTTTTACTATCTAAGTCTGCATAAATATATCGAATTGGTTGAAATCTCGTTTTTTTCCCCTTAAAATGTATTGAATTAGTTTAATTTTAACATAATAAATTTTCATCGATTTTCAGATCCGCTCAAATGTTTTTCTTTTTTAGATTGGCAACTGAATTTCTAGTTTCTTTTGGGAGGGGGATCAAATTGTATGGGACTATAATTTTAATATTACAAGTGTTTTCCTCAAAATAATAGTTATTTTTCTCGAATTGAATATATTCAATATTCATTATAACATTAAATATATTCAATATTCAATATAACATTGAATATATTCAATATTCAATATAACATTGAGTATATTCAATGTTATATTCAATATTTAATTTGCAATATTAGGAAATATTATTAAATCTGATTTAATGTCTGATTGTGAAAAATATGTTTTATAAATGTTCACATATTTTTTTAATTATTTTATCAGTACATAAATAACTTAAAGGTTTTAAAGGGAATTTATTTAAAGATGAGCCTTATTGCGCATTAATTTTCTACGGTTTAGGTTAGCACAACTATTTTGTTAAGGTGGTTTTAATCTCTGTTTTTTTTCTGCTCAAAATGCATGGAAGTAGCATATATAATAAATTTTCATCAAGATTTAGGTATGCCTAAATGTTTTTTTTTAAGTTGGCAACTGAATTTCGAGTTGTTTATTTTAAATTTACAAAAGAGAGTGTTCATAACTATTGAATTTAATGTCTGACAGAAACATTGTAAAAAATTTGTTTTATAAATGTCTAAATTTTTTCTCTTTTTTAAGTATTTTATCAGGACATAAATATTTAAAGATTTTAAGAGGAATTAAATTAAAGGTGAACACTATGGCACATTAATTTTCTACGGTTTAGGTCAACAGAAATATTTTCATTTTTGTTAAGTAGGTTTAAATCTCGATTTTTTAATTTAATTATTTATTATTTTTGTATTTGCTGAAAATGTATCGAAGCAGTATATAATAAATTTTCCTCACGGTTTTGGCCTGACCAGGTTTTAGGTTTTTCTTTTTTAGTTTAATAACTGAATTTTGAGTTTTATTGGATCAAAATATATTGGAGCTACAATATATTTTGATAATATATTGTAGCTCCAACAAATATAAATATAACAATATTTATATTTGTTGTTTAATATTACAAATTTTTACCTCGAAATAATAGCTGTTTATTTTAAATTTACAAAAGAGAGTGTTCATAACTATTGAATTTAATGTCTGACAGAAACATTGTAAAAAATGTGTTTTATAAATGTCTAAATTTTTTCTCTTTTTTAAGTATTTTATCAGGACATAAATATTTAAAGATTTTAAGAGGAATTAAATTAAAGGTGAACGCTATGACACATTAATTTTCTATGGTTTAGGTCAGCAGAAATATTTTCATTTTTGTTAAGTAGGTTTAAATCTCGATTTTTTAATTTAATTATTTATTATTTTTGTATTTGCTGAAAATGTATCGAAGCAGTATATAATAAATTTTCATCACGGTTTTGGCCTGACCAGGTTTTAGGTTTTTCTTTTTTAGTTTAGTAACTGAATTTTGAGTTTTATTGGATCAAAATATATTGGAGCTACAATATATTTTGATAATATATTGTAACTCCAACAAATATAAATATAACAATATTTATATTTGTTGTTTAATATAGCAAATTTTTACCTCGAAATAATAGCTGTTTATTTTAAATTTACAAAAGAGAGTGTTCATAAATATTGAATTTAATGTCTGACAGAAACATTGTAAAAAATGTGTTTTATAAATGTCTAAATTTTTTCTCTTTTTTAAGTATTTTATCAGGACATAAATATTTAAAGATTTTAAGAGGAATTAAATTAAAGGTGAACGCTATGACACATTAATTTTCTATGGTTTAGGTCAGCAGAAATATTTTCATTTTTGTTAAGTAGGTTTAAATCTCGATTTTTTAATTTAATTATTTATTATTTTTGTATTTGCTGAAAATGTATCGAAGCAGTATATAATAAATTTTCATCACGGTTTTGGCGTGACCAGTTTTTAGGTTTTTCTTTTTTAGTTTAGTAACTGAATTTTGAGTTTTATTGGATCAAAATATATTGGAGCTACAATATATTTTGATAATATATTGTAACTCCAACAAATATAAATATAACAATATTTATATTTGTTGTTTAATATAGCAAATTTTTACCTCGAAATAATAGCTGTTTATTTTAAATTTACAAAAGAGAGTGTTCATAAATATTGAATTTAATGTCTGACAGAAACATTGTGAAAAATATGTTTTATAAATGTCTACATTTTTTCAAGTGTATTGTCTACTTATGAATACATAAATATTCAAAAGTAGACAATACATGATGTGTAAGGAAAGAATTAATTTTAAAAATAATGATCCGACCCATTTACGTTTTTTGAAACATTCTTGAAAGTATAAGGAACAGTCTGATAACTTTTGTAAAAATTTTGTTTCCTGTAGAGAGGTACCGGGAACCCGGCAATTACCAGTACTCTGTCAGATTTTCATTACCCAGATCCGAGATCCAGCAAAATAAATTTACTGCCTGGACCCGATTTTCAGTCTCAAGACCCGACACCAGCATTATCGGGGTTCCAGTGGTTGGAGACACTCATTTATTTTCGATTCAACCATATTTAGAATTATAGTAACCTTAAAAATGTTCATTCATGTAGTTGTGGAAATACATGTATTCCATCAGCTTCTTATTAATCAAGCTGAAATAACAGTTTTGGAAAGACATATTTTACTTTTGTGAAGAATTTTAATTCAGTGGAAATCGTATAGTGGAAATCTTTAGGGCAAAAAAAATATATTCGTTAAAGAAAGAAAGTATGTTCTGAGTAAAGAAAATATGTTCTGCTTCAAAGAAGAACATGAAAATTCTGAAATCTAATGCTGAAAACTACATTAACTTAATAATATGAAAGTTAAACAAATACTGAATTTAGAAAGGAGGAAATATATTAAAAATTTTGAAATTAATAAAATCGTAATGAATAAAATTCAAAATTTACTGCAAAAAAATTCGTTGTAAAAAAATACAATTTTTGCTCTCAATAAATAATTAAATGCAACATTTTTTTTTTTTTTTTTTGTATGCTTAGTATTTTATTGAAGTACCTGTTACCCTTGACTACCAGTTTGGTCACCTTTTAAAATTATACGTTACATTCGTGCATTCGTACAACGTATAAACTTTAATGGTAACAAAAAATTTTAATATTCTAATTCTTCAACTCCTCTTTCAATCCTAACACCTTAATTAGTTTCAAATAACATGTTAATTAAATTTTTTCTCCGTCGTCACGCTGTTGCTTTGACGACGCAGAAGTACTTTGATGTCAATCTTAACTATTTTCAGGGCATGTCTGCGGTTTTGTTAAATCACACAAACAACTGTAAGCATGAGCACGGGAAAGATCAGCATAGTAAGTAGCAGGAAAATTAAAATAATATATTTCCATCTATGGCGTTAGATAAGATAGAAAACTCATCCCAATGCACTATTGCGTGTTGTACTACTTCCTCACACAGATCTCTCTAACCGTAACTTGAATATCATATATATATATATATATATATATATATATATATATATATATATATATATATATATATATATATATATATATATATATATATATATATATATATATATATATATATATATATATATATATATATATATATATATATATATATATATATATATATATATATATATATATATGGATCAAAAAGAAATTTAAATATTTACATTTACTTCACAACTAAGTTTTTATTTCTATAAAATACAAAGGTATTCAAATCAAATACTTAACGTATACTAATTATTTAATATTACGTAAATTTTTGCAAAATAAATCTAAATAAGTACTGAAGATGTAACTAATTTCTTAACACTTCTTAAATTATTACTTGAGACAATCTAACAAAATGAATAATCAAAAGAGATGGATAGAGATATACCAGCTTTTATGGTGCCACTTTAAGAGAAGTATTTTTTACTACAGTTAAGCAACAGTTTGAAACATAATATGAATTATTCCAATTATCCTACTCCGTATAATACTTAAACATAATTCTATTATGCTTAATCATCATTGAAGATTAATTTCCTTGTAAATAAAAGTTCATGTCATTGTAAATAATAAAAGCTCATGTCATTGTTTTTTCTGCTTTTTTTATTAAAAAATAAATTTCTTGAAGGTAGTTTTTATTTTAAAGACGAAAAAACTTTCTTCTTCTTACATAACTCAAAAAGCTGGTACCGATCGATTTTAAATTAGATGGGCTTTAAACCGACACGTTTTTTAAAAGAGCGCTAAACCGCGGATTAAACCCTGCATGACAATTTCTCTTTTAGCATACTTAACAAACTTAAAGTAATTAAAATTTTAAATTTTATTTATATTATATTATATTATATTATATTATATTATATTATATTGTATTGTATTATATTATATTATATTATATTATATTATATTATATTATATTATATTATATTATATTATATTATATTATATTATATTATATTATATTATATTATATTATATTATATTATATTATATTATATTATATTATATTATATTATATTATATTATATTATATTATATTATATTATATTATATTATATTATATTATATTATATTATATTATATTATATTATATTATATTACATTACATTACATTACATTTTATTATATTATATTATATTATATTATATTATATTATATTATATTATATTATATTATATTATATTATATTATATTATATTATATTATATTATATTATATTATATTATATTATTAGTCTAAATCTAAAATTTGGAATAATAATGAGTTGAGTGCAACTAAACCAGCGTAAACCATAACGTTTTAAATTTAATTATTATTATTATTTTGCTAACAAATTGTAGCAGGGATTTTCTTTACATAGAGAAGAATTAATCCTGCAATAATTTGCTTGCATTTTGATATTTTAAAAATATTTTTCAGCATTCGAAACTTTATGGTATACCTGAACTCACTTTTCTCTAAACTTTAAGTTTTGAAACACCAGAATTTGCCATGAAAAGTTCCACCCATAGTAACTCTTAACAGTGATAGTTCAGTGTCTTAATCACTGAAGTCATCGCGTCGGCTAGAAATATATCGGGTCATAAAATTTATAGCTGCCCCAGGATTATACCGAATCTTTTATCTTGCTGGTTCTGGCTACTCAGCCAGATATATATAGAATTTATGCAAAGCAGTATAAAAGTCGTAATTTTCTATGGAACAACTGATTAAGATATAGTTAGTTCCAAATACATTTTTTAAGTGCACACATAAATGTAAGCATGCATATTTATTTATTTTTTATGTTTTGCATGTTTTTTAAATATTATTTAAAATAAATTCGCGAAATTTGTCGGATTTTTCGGAAAATTTCCGTTTCTTTATTAATACTATGCAATATATTTCATGATAGTAATTTTAATATATAAGAAATTATTTCTCTTTTCAATGAAAATAACATGATAAAACAGCTACTTATTATTGTAAGCCTTAATTCATGATTTGAAATAAAAGTAGCTAACGAAAATTTCTTAGCATTTTCCATAAATAATCATTTTTGAAACATGGAGTAATTGTAAGCATAAAGATTATTTTTGTCTTGTGTCGGCAGAAAGGACATTGACGTTTATTATTTGTAGTTTCAGAAAAATAATTGAAGGGCAAGAGGCTAGTTTCCTTATATCAATCTCACTTCTTTGACCAAGCCCAAAATAAAGGAGTCGAAGTTAACAATCATACAAGAAATCATTCGTGTATTTTACAATCGACTAATTTGGTGGAACACATCCACGCAGAAAAATATTAGTTATTGAAAAAAAAAATTTCTTCAGGGAGATATTTAGCATTATAAACTTTGTTGGAATTTCAATAGTTATGCAAAGTACTCAAAATGAAGGCATTTCTTTTTTTCAATTTACAATGATATATAATAATAGTTTTTGAATCCTGTACTAAAATAATTTTTAAAAGAAAGTCCAAGATAGTTGAAGGTTTTATGATTAGTGGGTTTTCTCTATAATTCAGTCGTATTGTAACAACTATTGAAATAATTTTCGTCCATAAAGAGTAAACAAGTTTTTATGATGTTAAAAGTGATCCGTTGGTGCATTTCTTTCCTACAAAGGAACATAACGACATGTTCACTAAGCTATTTCTGTCGTTGTCTTTTCTTAGATATATCAAACTACTCAAAAAATATTTAATGTTCTTAAATTTCAGAACCCAGCCTGAAATTTAATCCAAATTTCCTAGATATTTTTTCTCATGTAGTGAATACATTTTTAACGTTCGTAATATTTAATGGCAAGAGCTGTTTATTGAATTATATTAGTTTCACCAACTATAAAATACAAATTAAAATTTTTCACAAAAATTTACCCTTTCCTAAATGGGTGGACAAGTTATTCATTTCTAAGCTTTTTGCGAGCTCACATCGCAAAGCGATCTTAATATAAACAATTCGAAGGCAGGAATGGAATGTCCTTTGCGGGAAAAAAAATGTATAGTCTAGATCAGTGGTTAACAACTGGCGGCACGCGGGCCACATCCGTCCCGCGAAGCCTTTTTTTGTGGCCCGCGAACTAAAATATATTAGTTGTCATTTTTTTAGGACAATTTTCGTATAAAAATCTATATGGGTTTTAAATACTTTTAAGTTTTATATCTTAGCAATTTGATATCTGTTGCACATTAATTGTTTAATACATAAGTGCACAATTAAAGTTACTCTAGCCAGAATTTTTTAATATGCAATTAAATATTCTTTTAAAAATCTACTTTTTATTTTAATTTGAAATTCAATACTTTTGTTTCGTACAACTTGATAAAAATCTGACAGTAATATTTAATGTTCCTTCAAACATAACAGAGTCCTATATAAAATTTTGATGAAGTTGTGGCCCGCCGTTTGACTGGTATTTTTAATTGCGGCCCCCGGCCTCGTGTAAGTTGGAAACCTCTGATCTAAATCTAGTCAAGCTCGTGGTTGAATAAAATAAAGATTATTACAATATTACAAATTAATCAACAATATTATTAATAATTTAATATTATAATAATTTAATATTATCAATGTTATTAATAACAACAACAAACAATATTAAATCCTAGTAATACACTCAAATCTTTATAGCGGTCGTTTTGACCGCAAATAGCTATCTTAGGGAAATCGACAGGTTTATGCTCTCATTATATATTTGAATAAAATTGTACTTCACTGCTTTTGAAGATCTCAATAAGTCAAGAAAAGTCACGAAAGTCAAGTAAACTGGTACAATTATTTTAAGACTGTTGGCCAGAACGGCTAATGTGCATGACTGCGAAGCCAATGGCTGAGGGTTCGATTCCCACGCAGGATTTGGACGTTTCTTTCTGTGCTGTCCTCTGTTGTATGTTATGTGTGAATGTGGCTCACACTATAAACGGGTATCTGTGGCAGTGAGCGTTGGTAATGCTGCTCGCCTCTGTAACTCTGGTCACAGGGTGCTCACCAGGCAGCGCAAAATGAGCTTCCATCATCTTCCATGGCCAAGAGCGTTAAGTTCAGTGCCAGCTAAAAAAAAATTATAATAATATCAGGACTTTATTATAATAATATATAATATTAATACTTTATTATAATAATATATAGAATTATAATAATATCAGGCGGCTCTCAAAGTTGATTTGCGGTCAAAATAACCACTCCGGTTGTTCTAGTGTTAAACGAAACTAACTTTTCTAAACTAACATACTATTGTTCTAATTTCTAAATCAATTTTTCAGAATTAAACTAAGTTTATAAATCAACTTAAAATAAAGGAAAAACCTTTTCTGCCGATGCACACTGAAAACTATTTTTAAAAAATAGAAAATGAATTGCATTTAAATGCTACCTTGTGTTTTAAAATCAATTATATTGTTGCTTGCATAGATGATAAAATATTTTAGAGCAATAAACGTATCTATTAATTAGTTCAACAAATTCATCACACACATAAAATTGGAATACACGGCAATAAAGTTGTCAAAACTCTTCACATTTTTATGTATCTCACAAATAAGTGCACTTAACGTTATTTTAAACGCATCATTAAATCATTTGACATCATTAAAAAATTAATTGGACACAAGACCTTTCAAGTGAAAATTTCAGAAATGTTTTTTATTCAAACTGATAAGAAATTTCACAGTACATTTTATCAATTGTTTTGCTTAGTTTTGAAATACATCAAAATTTAAAGAAATAGTTTATAAACCTTACAAAATTGAATAAAAACATATAAAAATGAAGAAATTTCATCGTAGATTTATTCAATTGCTTTGCTTGATTTTGAAATACAAGACAATTTAAAGAGATAATTAATAAATCTTACGAAATCGAATAAAAACATTTAACAATAAAGAAATAAAAATATCGCGTCTCATATATCAATAGCAAATCTTTAAATTTTATATACAGATGCATAAAAAGAAAAAAAATCGATTCAAGGATAAGTTTTAGTTAAACTTTAGCAGTGTTTGAGAATAACGACGACAATAATAAAAAAATCAATCTTGATTTTTTTTGAGGTATTCAAACAATAACAAAAAAGTTTCGTAATGGTTGATTTCTGCAAACTAATTTAGAGTATTATTTTAAATTATTCTTTGAAACTCATATCTGAATTCCTGGAGAGAGAAAAAATAAAAAATGAGATGCGAGGAATTAAATGAAGGAAAATAGAAAAGTATTTCATAAGAATCAAAACTTATTTTTGTGCAAAATAATGCAAAAATTACCGATATAAATGTTATAATATCTTTATAAACTATTTTACAATTTATAACTTATATAGTAACTCTTATATTGTAACTCTATATTGTAACTCTTACATTGTTCGCTCTGCTTCAAACCAGTTTTCCAGTATTTATTTTAAATGTTTTCGAACATAGTTTAGAACATACAAAAAAAGTGTACAACAATGGTATACAGGAATAAATACGAGTAAAGAACGCAATAGGCCAAAATCCAGAACAGACCACCTTTACTTCCCAAACAAGCTGATACCCATCTGTCATAAGATGTGTGGGCTTCAAGCCGCCACAGCAGATTGAATCCCAGTTCTTCACATGACAGCTTAGTGCTTTAACCACTAGGCCATAGGGTTAAAAAATCGGAGGTACTATTCCATTTCGTCGGCACAAATATATTCAACTGTTTCGTAGATATATTTTTATTCGAAGATTTCGTAGATATTTATTTATATATTTATTTTTAAAAAATAGCTGTCAGTTAAAAAAATAAAATATTTAAAAAAAAGAGTTGAATTTACTTGCGCTTGGTAACTCTGAAATGGCGACTAACTCGCCTGCACCAGCGAGATGGGAAAGTATCAAAAAAAACTTTTTTGACTTTTTATAATATTGTTGTTGCAGTTTTTTTACGTCGCACTAGAGCTGCACAATAGGGTATTGGCGATCATGAGTTAAGAGTCCCCTTACAGTCAGGCCAACCGTGAGAGGTTCTCGTGATCTTCCTCTCTGTGTAACGCAAATGCGGGTTAGCTCCATCGAAAAAAGTCCTCCGCGAAGGCAAATTTCTCCCAGAACTCGATCCAGGAGTTCCCTTGTCTTCTGGATTAGGTTCAAAATTACAAGGCTACGGAGTTGAACATTAGTAGTCGTAAGCTATTCTGCTTTTCATAACCATATTCTGGTATTTTTCCGTACTTTTTTTCTATGTGTATGATGATTTTTTCACATATAAATATTTTTAAACTTCATCATTTCCTGAAAGAAACTAATTGCTATGAGTTTGAATTAATTTTTTTTTTCAATAGTAGCTGAATCTCAAGTATTTTTTTGTTAAAAATGTAAGGGAATATAATTTTAATATTACTTATTTTCGCCCTTAAATAATAGTTATTTCACGTGAACATTTTCTACTATCAATCGACAAAACAATGCTGCATTGTTTTATTAATTTGGTTATTTATTTCAGAGATAAATATAAAGTGCCGAGTTTGTTTTCTTTATAAGAATGTTGCTAAAATTTTAGCATCTAGAACAGTGATTCCAAAAGTGATCGACATCTATCCCCAAAGGTCGACGACAACCTGTAAGGAGTCCATGCCAATTGAAAAAAAAATAGGGGGTTCATGAAATGAAAATAGGGGTCAACGATAGTAGATATCATATAAGCAGGTCGTGACTTTTAATTCCGGCGTTTCATAAATGGAATAATCAACATACACTGATAGTACCTATTTACTTACATTATACTACCTTATAATATAAAGATCTACATATATCTATATACATTCTACATAATTTATAAAAGTAGCTATGAAGTAAAAACTTTATTAAAATTTAAGTTATAAGGATTATTTTTTAAATATGAAACTGAATTATTATAAACTAGCAGTTGCCTGCAGCTCCGCCCGTGTACGTTTTTATTTTCTCTGCGTGTAAGGTTTTATTTTGTAACAAAAAAGTTTTTTTCCTTGGTAAATTGTAGCCTAGCCTGTGTCAACTCTTTAGCTAGACCTCCAACTTTATCTGCGCACAAGATCACGGAAATTTGTTGCTTAGTTTTTACGTGAAAACGTAATAAACAGACCGACAATGCACTACTACGGTTTTGTATACGAACTTATTTCCGCAATTATAATATTAGTCGGGTCCTGTAGTGCACTATTTTATTCCATTTACATATTAAATTAAATTAGTAATTAAATTAGTTTGAATTTCATTAATAAATGTATAAAATTAACATGTGCTTTTTCTTTAGTTTTTCGCACTACACTTCACTACATTTAGAAATTTAAATCTTTCACAGTGAGTAAGTAGCGCTATACCAGCTGTCAAAAATACATTTGAAGTTGATGATTTACAAAAAATCAATATCAGGTAAGCAGGAGGTCTACCCTAAAGATGCCTTTCAAGCCCTTGAGGCCTCTGCTATAAATATGGGCCTTTCCATTAACGAAGACAAGACCAAATTCATGGAGTTTTCAAGCTCAACTGCAAACTATAGTGAACCTTTGCAGATAAACGGACATTCCTTTGAAAAGGTTAAAGAATTTAAGTATCTTGGTACAATTATCAATGACCAAAACAAACTGAAATCTGAAATTGACAATAGAATCAATATGGCCAACAAATGTTTTTTTGGACTAAAAAGTCAACTAAGATCGAATTTTATTAGCCGAAAAACAAAACTAAAATTGTATAAGACACTCATTCTGCCTGTCTTGCTATACGGAAACGAAACCTGGACTTTAAACCTTGACGTCCAACGCCCGATAGAAACGTTTGAAAGAAAGATACTTAGAACTATCTTTGGTGCCATACCAGAGGGGGGATGTTGGCGAACACGGTACAACTTTGAACTTTATAGGCTCTATAAACATCCTCAAATTATGCAGATAATCCGAAGCAACCGACTAAGATGGCTCGGCCATATCTGGAGAGGCTCTGAAGATAGCCCTGTAAAAATTGCCACCTTCAAGAACCCTCAGGGGTCCCGCTCTAGAGGTAGACCACCTACTCAATGACTCAACGACAACGAAAACGACCTCAAAGTCCTAAAACTTAAGAACTGGAGGGGAGTTGCCATGGACAAAGGGAGCTGGAGAAGGCGTGCTGTTGAGGCAGCCAAGGCCTGCAAAGGGCTGTTGCACTCCTGAAGAAGAAGGAGGTCTACCCAAAACCGAAAAACATGGCAAGGGAAAAAAAGTTCTGGAACCACTGATCTAGAATATAAGTTTAGAAATTAATTTTTCAACATTTGTTCCATAAAACCAATCATTTTTGGACACGTGCAATTTTTGTTAGTTTATTTGTAAAATAGTGTCATATCAGAGATATCAACTTTGATCCGGACAGTGGGTAAATATTTTCGATTGGTACCCTTTTTAATAATGTATGATCCTTGGTTTCGTAAATTCGATTTATAAGGTCTTTCCTCACCATTAATAATTCAAAGGCTTATTTCATAAGCCACTTTGTTACAGTTATGCCGTGTTGAGCCTTTTAAAAATTTTGCAAACATAATCGAAAATCTACTAATCTCAATACATTTTTCCTGCACGTTAAATCTGTCGAGTCTCAAAGTCCTCCATGTTCCCATAACAAATCAATACCTCTGGGGGTACCGATACAGAAGTTTCCTTGTCTTCTGGATTGGTTCAAAATTACAAGGCTACGGCGTTGAACATTTGTAGTCGTAAACCCAAAAATTGGGTCGACTGTTCAACGGCGGTCATAAAATAAAATAAAATAAAATAAATTTTTCCAGTTGAAATCTCTGTCATATATATTTTTGAATTTAAGTTGATATCGTTTTTATGAACGGCTTTTAAAATCTCAAGTTCATAATGAAAATTTGATTAGTCATTTTAACTGTTTATTTTACACATCTGCACCATAAAAAACTGAAAATTTTCGTACGTTAATTTTTTTTACGGAAGTTTTCTGATTCCATTCAATTTTGATTTTAACTACAACATATTTTAGAAATGGCAATGAAATTAAGAATTTTTTTTTCAGGCAAGAATGATTAAACTTTTAACTACTTAACATTTTAGAGAATAGTTTTATAATTTTTTAGCATTTTTTAAAAATTCTTTCTGTAAAATGTTGCTATATACATTGGATTTGGGCAATAACTAATTTTTTTTTTGTAATAACTCGTAATTTTTTAATATCTCGAAATAATTTTTTTGTTAAAACTTTAATTTAAATTTCAGGGATTCAACGGAACACGTTAATTCTTATTTAGTTCCCTGCCTGGTAAATTGAAAATATCTTCCCAAATTTCTCAAAACCCTTTTTGAACGTATGATCTCATTTTAAATTTTAGACAGAATCGCATTAAAAATACTTTTCTGACGTCTCATTCTTAGAGATTTCAAATAAATTTAAACAATAACTGCCTATTTGGAAAAATTATATATTTAAAAAAATAAAAATACGCAGCAAAGGAATGACTAAAATATATCACGGAACTTATTCTGGTTTCAAAATAGGAACCAAAAAGAAAGTATAACTATCAACAACCATACCTTGACTCTGCGTTGGATTAATTGCGCAAGTAACCTTGACATAAGGTTTTATTTTTACCTGAACTTTCGGCTGTATAAAATGAAGGTCACATCCCATCTGTCCAGTCGTGATTTAACAAATCGCATTTTAAAATTTGCCAGACACATTAATTTGTTCATATAAATTACAACGGTGTGTCATGAGTAAAAAGGAAAAGTTTGGTTTTTCCAAACTTCCTTCTACTTTATTTTAATATTTCCTGATCGTGAATACTAGGTTCTTACAATTACTTTTTGTTTCAAATTGTTACGACTTTTTGTCATGAATAATCATTTCATTGAGTTGTTATTAAAATGATGCAACATTTTAATAAATTATTATTTATATACTTCAATGTTACTAACTATTTCCGTCGTGAGCTCTGTACGAGAAATGCTTATTTTTACTTGTTAGCATATTGAATCTTGAAAATTTTGATTATCGGTCTAATAAAGCGGTCTTATAATTAACGGTATTATAATTAACGGTATCGGTCTAATAATTAACATGCAAAGTTACTAATGAATACTTTTAAGTGTATATTGAATGTTGGAAAGGAAATGATTGCCTGTTGAGGAAATACTGTATTACATTTTTCAAAATGAGCAACTTTAATGTTTTTTTTTTTTCAAATACCTAGTTATTAACTAATTTAACTTATTTGAACTGACAATGCTACTTTAATTAAAAAATGCTTTAAGCATACTATTTAAAATGTTTCTATTTATATTTAACGATTAAGATAACAAAAAGCAATTTTTTTTTTTTTTTTTTTTTTTTTTTTTTTTTTTAAATCTTCCTCAACGATACTCTTCAGTCTGAAAAATCATTATTGAGGAAAACTATTTTTAAAAAATATTGGAAACCATTTAATTAGCGGGTGAAACTTGTAAGCGCACACGGAGAAAACAATTCAGGTAAAATTATCGCACTGCATGGTAATGGCATTTCGAGTAAAAAAAAATATAAAATAATACATTAGAAAAAAAAAAGAAAAAAAACGTAATTCTGGTAATAAAACTAAAATATATGATGTTTTTATACTATTCATTTGGTAATTTTTAACTTATATGACAGCGGTTTACAAAAAATTCTGCTAGTCAAAATCATAGTTATTACCAAACATTTAGGAAAAAATACAAAACTGAAAAATAAGTTTAATCGAATAAATTGTTTTTACGCCATACTCTAAGAACTAAAGATAAAAGCACCAAATTTTGTCTCGTTTATTAAATTTTATCACAGATTATAATATTTTATTTTATGGTTAATTTAACCAAAATCATTAATGAAGTGCGACGGTAAATAATATATTTTAACATTTAAATTTAACGTTGAGCACTCTCCTCCTTGATTTCAACCTCACAAAGGGCACGTCTCGTGATTGCCTAACAGTACATTGTTTTCTTTTCTGACACGAAATCGAACGAGCGATTATTACGGAATATCATGTAACTGTTTTTTTAATGTTTTAGAATTAATATAAACGATTTTAGATCTCCCATTTTAAGCATATTTCATAACATTAATTAAACACATTTAATATAAATCGAACACTAGCCCTCTCCTCTTTGATTCCAATCTCACTGAGAGCTCATCTCGTGATTACTTGACAGTACTTAGTTTTCATTTCTGACGAGAAATCAAAAACTTAGATAAAGAACGATCGAAAAACTTAGATAAAGACAATATCAAATTAACTGTCTTTCTTAAAATTTCAAGTTTAATGTAAACTATTTTCTCTCCCATTTTAAACATATTTCTGTAACATATTTTAACATTTAAATAAAGCATTACATTTGAATTAAACATTGAGCTCATCTCGTGATTGCATGACAGTACTTAGTTCTTACTTTTTACAAGAATCAAATTCATTGATTAAGAGCGATTTATTACGTTATACCAACTAACTGTTTGTTCAAGCATTTTAGATTTAATATAAACCATTTTAGCTCTCACGCTTCAAGCATATTTATCTTATAAATTTTAACTTTTAAATTACGCATTACAATTGAATTAAATATCGTTTTGAACATTAGTTACTTTTTCCAGTTTGATAATTTATATTTTACATATCACAAATAGTAAAGAAAACTATTTGTGTGCAAACATATAACAACACTCGCAGATATTTCTGAAAGTTTGAAACGAGTAATAAATAGAGGTTGATGACATCTGTTCCAAGTATTAAGATTCTTAGACACATTTACAGGAAAATTTGTAAATGACTCCACCTTTTTTAACGTTATTCCTAATGTTAAGGAAATATTTTTTGCAAATTACTCAAAATGCAGTCTTTATTTATTTATTTATTTGTTATTATAGCTTAAGAAGTTAGCTATATGAAGGATATTTTTTAAGTCTTAACTGCATACCCTACTTTTGTGAAGCTTTAAATTTTTGTTACTTTAATAATTTAAAAAAGAAATGAAAAATTTTGGATTTCTCTACTTATTAAGGAAAACTATTTATACAGATTAATATGTAAACACATCGCTTTTATTAATCACAAGATATATGGTAAAGTAATTCCTTTGAAATAAAGATTATTTAAATAAATTTTCATTTTTCTTTAACTTATAAACAAGTTATAGATTTGTAGTAACTGAAAACTTATTTCACATTTGAATTGATAAGCAACTAAAAATTATTTTACAAAAATTCCTTTCGAAAAATTTACTGAAAGAAAATAAATCATAGAATTATTTAAAAAACTAAACAGATTAATGCGTAAAAATGTCATTCTTATTAATCACAAGATTTATGGTAAAATAATTCTGTTTAAGTGAAGATTTTTTGAATAAATATTTTTTTTTTTAACTTTTGAAAAAATTTTAGATTTGGTATAATTGAAATCTCACTCTCACTTATGAATTAATCATTAATTAAAAATTCTTCTTCAAAAAAAAATCTATTTGAATAAAAATTCGTTTTTCTTTAACTTTTTGGCAAATTACAGATTTGGAGTAACCAAAAGATCACTCTCACTTTTTTCTAAAATTTTTTTTTTATGATTTGGAATAACCAAAAGATCACTCTCACTTTTTTCTAATAATTTTTTTTATGATTTGGAGTAACTAAAAGATCACTCTCACTTTTTTCTAATAATTTTTTTTATGATTTGGAGTAACTAAAAGATCACTCTCACTTTTTTCTAATAATTTTTTTTAATAAAAAATACCTTTTTAGCAATCTAATGGAAGAAAGTAAATCATAAAAAAAAGGAAACTTGTTTGCTCTCATGACCTTCATGAAACTTCCATTGACGTCAAATCTGGATGAATTTGATTGAAATTCTCACTCGTATTCTCGAAGCTTTAAACGTGAACCGTTCGGTGCGCCAATTCTTATGTTTCAAAGTTCATGAACTCTTTTGATGGGAAAAAAATTATGTGTATAGAGAACTAAATGACATGAATAGAAAAAATCAAAATGTTATGAATTGAATCTATCAAAATAATAAGAAGGAAAACTTTTAGAATTATATAAAGACTTTTAATGGGATGGAGACCTATTAAACTAATACGTATGAAAACTATTAAAATAACATAATTGGAAACTATCAAAATAATATAAATGGAAACTTTTATTAGTATATATATATATATATACACTAGGGATCTAAGCCCCCTGTTCGCTGCCGCTCGCCAACCCCGATTATTGTTTCGCAATAATTGTCTTTTCTTTGCAGATAACAGTTTTTCTACTGAAGTTGAAATTATTCAGTTAACATACATGAACTAAAAGGAATTACGTTTGCTTACTCTTGTGCCTCTACTTCCCACGTCCAAATACTACTATCTATTAGCATTATAAACATTTAGATCTCTTGGTGAACAGAAGTGATTTTTCGAAGTAATCATTTTTTAGAATAACATTTATATTCTTATAACATTATATTGCTCAAGCAAATTTGATGAGTATACAACCCTAATTTAATATTCTCGCTAATAATAGCAATACTGGAAAATAAGTTTAAAGTAGGGATACAAAAATATTTAAAGGAAAACAATACAATGAAGAAATCTATCTGAATTACTGGAATTAAATTTGCTTGAATAAGAGACATTCAAAGTAGTGTAGTTGGAAACTATGAAAAGGTTATATTTATGGAATCGAACAGAATTATATAAATGGAGACTTTCAAAACAATGTGGTTTGAATCTATCTAAAAAAAATTAGGATAAAATTATCAAAATAATATTAATGTTAACTTTCAAAATAATATGGTGATAAGGAAGAATTTCTTTCCTCCTTATTTATATGCAATTTTCGCTTGCATAAAGGAATGTTTATTAAATATCAGAGACATTGTATGTCCCTTAATTGTTTTTAATGAAATGTCAAACTCAAACATAGATAGAAAATAAAAGATTTCATAGTCTAATAAAATTCAACTTTTTTGTATTATGAGTTTTCCTGAGAAATTCTTTGCATTCAATCCTTAAATATTAAATTTTTTTTTATTGGATTAGAAAATAAATTCACTTTATTTAAGAAATAATCTATGGTGCGAGACTTTATTTCCGTTAAAGTTTACTAACCAACTCAAAAACAGTTAGTGAAGTGTCTAATTTAAAAATGGATAAAATAAATATAAACATACCACTTCAATCGGAAGAATTCTACGAATTGTGGAACTTAAGTTTGTTTTAGAAGTTAGTGAATTTAAGAAAAAAATTAAACAAATAATTAAAACTACAAACTACAATTTTTTCAACTTTTTTCTTCTAGCTGGCTACGAAAACAAACATTTGTCTACTAGAAAAAAAATGGTTGCTGGAGGTATAAATAACACCCAATTCTATTAATTTTATTTAAAATTGGTATGCAGTGAAATCTTTCGGAAACGACCACGCTCTGTTCACTCAGTCTCATTTCCTTGGCGTGGAAATGCCACTTGTGTTGGCGTAATTAAACGGGATCGATTAATAAAATTTAGCGTCAGTAAAAAGGATCCCTACTGATATAATTATGACTAAAAATATTTACCAATTATGAATGATAGAACTATCTTAAATAAATAATCAATTATGTTTTTGAAATGAAACTTCTAATGCAACTTCCAACAAGGTTGTGTTAAACGTTTAACGCAACGATAAACAAAACAAAACTTTAATAATAAGAAAAAGTCGTTTGGTTACCTAGCAACCAGCTAGAGTTGCAGTTATTACATCAGCAGACGATTTAAAACAATTATTCAAACTGTTTATTGATTACGGAACATCTTTATTGCCAATATCCACTGCAAGTTCACAAGCTCTGTCAGACGTTACTGGTGAAGAAATTGATTATTGTGAGCGGCCTGTGATCCTTGCAGGAGATTTTAATGTGAATTTCTCGTTACCTGAAGCTGAAACATTATTAACTTTCCTTAAAGACAAATTTGGATTGAAAATGATAAATGGTAGGAATGATCCAACGACCAAAGGGGGAACTACCATTGATGCAGTTTTTGCAAGAAATATTGAAAAAATAGAACTCAAACATTTCGTATCTTACTTTAGTTATCATAATCCCATTGTAAATGTTGTAGATTTGGATAATTCTCCACTCGAAAATGATAACTAAAAGATGCGATCAATTGTGAATTGTAAGCAATGTTAATAAAATTTGTCTTAAAGAAACAATACGATTTCACTAAAAATCAATTTCTACTCCTTCCTATTTTCATTTCCACATTTCGATGTTCCACTTCTTCCGAGCGGAGGGACTCCACGCACTATTTTTTTTTGTTTGAGTTTACTTTTATTTTTATATCATGAAAATTAGTTAGCATTAAAAAATGAGAAGAGATTTGCTTTTTGAGATGCTTATTTCTTTTCTAAATTAACTTTTTTTTGTAATTTAACGTTTAAGCCGAAAAATAAATAATTGATAACATTGTCTTTGTTGCACTCTGACTGAAGCATGAGATCGTAGATCTCTTTTAGAGATCGTCAAAAAGAGCTCTGTAAATAAAAACCTCACAATTGATTGCGCAATTGGTTCGGAAAATTTCACATTAGGAAAAATGAAAAATAAATATCCAAACAAAAAATATTAACACAACAAATTAGTAGATTAAAATGTATTCAAAATATTTTTGTGAGGCTTTTATCTAAAGAGCTCTTTTTGATAATCGCTATAAGAGATCTACAATCTCGTATTTCAGTCAGAGTGCAACTGAGACTATCCTATCAATTATTTATTTTAGAGTTGAACGTTAAATTAGAAAAAAACTAAGCACCTCAAGCAAACAAACCTCTCATTTCTAAAAGCTAACTAAATTTTATGATACAAAACTAAATTCAAACTCATGCAGAAGCCATTATTGTTTATCGATTTAAAATAGTTCTTTGAATCATAATTGGCAAATTTGTTTTTACACATAACAGTAGGGGTCGTTTTTATTAACGGTAAATATTAATCATCGATCTGGTTTTCATGACGCCTGCACAAGAGGCATTTCCGCATAAAGAAAATGACAGTGAGTTAAATTAAAATCGCTTGTGAAAATCTTTTACCTTCGATTAACATTTTGAAGTTAATGGAGTTAACTTCTAAGAACGATCAACCTAAATTAACGACCATTTTACTGTAGAACAAAGTATTTCCATTGTATTTACAATTAAGAAATATTTGAAATTATACTTTAATATTTACTTTAACTATGTATTTTAAAAATATCTGTAAACTTAATAAATCCATTCACTTATTTTGATGAAAAAGATAAAAAGTATTTATAAAACTATAAAAGAATATTTAGTTGTCTGATTTTAAATATTTTTTTTTACCAAAATGTGTGATTCAAAAACTTCGTAACGTGTAATGTAGATGATCTCTCACTTTATTAAGATAGTTTTAAAAATTTAAGCTATGTTTGCAAAATTTTATGTCATTTTTCTGATCAAATTACGAAATAAAATATAGCTTTTAAATTTATCGTTCACACTAATATCCAAAGTTCGATTTTTTTTAAGAAAAAAAAAGAGTTATTTCATCAAATTTCTGCCATAAGACCCAAATTTAGTTAAAATAACATTAGCTCCTTAAAAATTTCTATTCATAAAATATTCTCAAAAACAGAGGAAATATAAAATTGATTTTTACCATTATTTTATTAATTTGTTTCGAACCTATAGTTCTATAAAAGTTTTGAACTTCTTACAAAAGTAATTTTTCATTTGAAATTAAATATAAAATTTACTATGAGATAAACTAGTATATGTTCAGAAGATGTCTGATAATATTTCCAATAAACCTAATTCTGAAAAATATCTAACAGTTCAATTCTGTAAAACACAGCAATTTCCACACTAACCTATATTTACCTTACTGTCATTTAGCAATTCCATTTCGTACTCACGCATCGTTTCTCATGATAAGTAACCACGTTTGGTTGGAGCCGTTATGAAAAATAAACAAATTGCTATTTGCGATAAATTATTTGACTTTAACTGTTGCTGAATAAAATAAAAAAACGAAGTGTTTAGGAAATTCATTTTATATTTTTCAGGAGTTGAAGAATTAAAAGCCATTAGTGCGATAAAAAATATTTCAAATTATCAAAAGGTTCACTTGGCACGACAAATCGATGTACTTATACAAAATTTAACTTGCTTTTTATTTCAAAAGAATTAATAACTTAACTTCTAAAAAGAAGTTTTTTAGTAAATTTCAACTTATGATGAAATTCGACAACAATATTTAACATAAATATAAATATGGGAGATATAGTAGAAGAAGTCTAGGTTACACAAAAGGAAAACGATAAAAAGAACAAATATTATGCTGTAAAATATTCGATTCAGTTGATTCGATATGCGATAGTCCGATAAATTTCGATTGGTATAGTTGCATAACATTTCACTCATATAAATAAACGAATGTAATGTAAAAAAATTCGGATCAAATTACGGTAAAAAGTACTAGCACTCACTCAAGTGCTGGTACTTTAGAGTGAAAAAAATCTTTCAATCAATCAGAAGCTGGCATTTTTTACAGTAAAATCTTTCTTAAAATTGATTGTTTAATTATTGTTTATTAAATAACAATTATTCATGATTAAATGTTTGTTTAATTATCAATCATTTTATGTTCCATAACATGTAGCTGTAAAACCGAAGCATGTTACGGGATAAAAGATCTGATATAACGTGATTTTTACAGTAATAATTACCGTAAAATGACTGATAATTGTAATTACATATTACAGTAAAAATTACGGTAAAAAAAAGGATTTTACGGACAATTGATCCAAAGTACCTCCTTTTTATACCGTAATTTGATCTAGAATTTTTTTCAGGGTAAATATTGATAAAATTAATCTGTTGAATTTCTTTTATACAAAGTTACACAACATTTTTCTGCTATGAATAAGCTTATCATTAAAAATAATTGTGTGCCTAATTTTAAATTCCTATTCTTACTTTGCGTTAAGCTTTGTGTCATTTTTTTAGAAAAAAAAATTGCATATTTAATTCAATTTATCACAGCTGTTTAAAAAAATTATATTAGTGTCTAACTGCCATTGGTATGCAAAGGTGTGTAAGTACATGGGGCAAATTCCTTAATTAGTCTTAGTAAAGAGGGGTATAATACCTGAAATGGGTAATTATAACTATTTAAATAAAAAGCACACAACATGAAAGATATTTATTATCAAAAGGCTCTATTAAGTTTATGTAAACTCAAGTGCAAACTTTTCTAAAGTTATATATAAGTTATTTAAGTATAAGTTATTTCTATTCAAATTCTTTTCCTTTAGCATTTAATAATAAAGTTCAGTGAACTTTATTAAATTGGTTTTAAAATTAAATTTTATTCGACATAAAATATTTTGCTTCGTCCTAAAAGAGATGAAAAAGTTTCATGTTCTTAAAAATATTAATGTTCTTTTAAAAATAATATAAATAGATATAAAGTGTTTGGAATAGATTATGGCTTTGGAGTTATCTAGTATCCAGCTATTGTAAAGACAATTTCTTATTGATATATTTTTTTTTCGTCAGTTATAATAAGTAAATGTACTTCCTCTCCATAATTATTATAAGTGGAAGGCGAAAAAAATGGTTATAGAATTGACCAATTTAATTCACTGCTGAACAGTTTTATAATTTTTGTAGAATAAATTTAAGTACAATGAATTATAAAATGATATCAATTTGTATTTTTATATCAATAGGCATATATTTGAAATAATTTTTGATTACATTACTATATAAAGAAAATTAGTCAAAATTGCAGTTAAAATTAATAGGGTAAAATTTTAATCCGTTTCAAAATGTAATTTTACGTTAACCGTCGATTGGATACTTCCTTTGCTGGAGTTCTGGGGCTCTTTCACCTCTTAACCTCAATCTCTACAAAACTGTAGAAAATATTACCTCTCCTATTACTTAAAAGTAGTTATTGCATCTTAAACATACAAAACTATCATCTACATATTTTTTTTGTTCTTGTGCGAACAACATTCTCTTAATTTTCTTTTAGTGCATATTTTAAAAAATGACTCAAAGTTGAGCAAATTTTTGTATATTACACACTTAAGAAATTGTGCAGTATGTACCCTGTAAGAAAATTATTGATCAAATTAGGTACAAAGTACCGGCACTTTGGGTACGTCATCCATAAAATATATTTTTACTGTAAAATATTATACCGTAATTATTGGTATAAGAAAGCTATCTTATAAATTTCTAAAAAAAATTTTTTTCACTCTAACTTCAATAATACCTGAAACCCAAACTTTGTTACAGCAGTGGAATTCAAGCTTCCTTATTCCAAGCTATGATTATTCATATAAAGCCAGTTAACTAAACGTAGTAAGTTTAAGTAATGCACATTATTATTCAAACTCATTTACTGCATAATAGTTCGTATTTAAAATTTTTAGGAACAGTAATTGCAATTTTTTTCCATAATCTGTTGCCGCAATCAACCCAGTTACAAATATATAGAGCTACCCTGCTGATTTGAGAATGCCGCAATATACCCGGAAATGCCAATCAAAGGGGGTCAAATGAAAATAAATCTTGACTTTCATTTGTTCATCAAAGCAAGTGCTTGTCTATCAAACGGGGACTTATCACTTCTGTAGAGTGCTCCCAACTCTGAAATATGGGTCATAAAAATAGACAATTTTTCAGCACAAAATAACATTTGAAAATTTATTTTCAAATAAGAAAACTTGGTTATTATTTTAAATTATTTATGGCTTTATATTCTCCAAACAATTAATAAAAAATTAACTAGGACTATACAAAAAGAAAATAAGCTGGTAAAATAATCGTACTCTATGGTAAATACATTTCTGGTAGTATATATGTATATATAATTCAGGTAATAAAAATTAAGATATACGATATTTAAACCAGTACTTTTGGTAATGTTTACTCTCATATGGTAATGGTTTACCGTAAATTCTGGTTTTCAAAGCTGTACTTCTTATTACTATACATTTAGTAAAAAATACAAAACTGAAAAGCAAATTGAGCCGAATAGGTTTTAATACCATACTCTAAGGCATCATGATAATATTACCAAATTTTACCACATTTACTAAACTTTTTCACATATTAAAAAAACATATTTTATTGTCCATTTTAACAAGCGCTTCGGTAAAAATTATCAGTCGAAATGTGGATTGACGGTCAACTATTGTTAGGGTTAATATAGTGATAAATTCTGCTTGTAGCGGTCATAAAAAAAATTGAAACTTTTGATTCCAACCGTTTTAAATGTGATCCTGATCCAATTCAAATCTGAATTATGTTGCTAGCATGGAAGATATCAAAATTTCGACTGACGATAAATTCTCATTGACGATATTATTACGATAAAATCTGCTTGCAGCAGTTAAGAAATGATGTGACTTCATCCTGCTCAGAGCTCCAATTGAAATATGAGTTCACTAGCTAATCAGAAAATGGTCGAAATTTTGATTAGCGGTATATTCCCATTAGCGACATTAACGGCATAAATTCTGCTTGTAGCGGCCAAGAAACTTATTATTTCATCCTGCTCTGAGCTACAATTAAAATATGAGTTCTCTAGCTTGTCTGAAAATAATCAAGATTTCGACTGGCGATAAATTCTGTTTGTAGTGGTCAAGAAATTATTGAAACTTGTGATTTCATCCTGTTCATAGCAACAAATAAATGTAGGTTCACTAGCTGGCCAGAAACTGGTCAAACTTTCGACTGCCGATAAATTCTCATTTTGCGATATTGCGAAGACGAATTTTGCTTGTAACAGTCAAGAAACGATTGAAACTTGTGGCTTTATCCTGCTCAGAGCTCCAATTAAAATATGGGCTCACTGATTTGTTGGAAAATAGTCATTGATTGGCGATAAATTCCATAAATTATGGCAATAAATTCTATTTGTTGCAGTCAGGAAACGGTTGAAACTGCATTGCCATAAAGCACGGTGCATCAGTAGAGATTTGCGTGAGCCTAGTAAGTTTGAAATTGAACGGAATTTAGATTACAGAGATCCCCCATCACAGACACGAAAGCCAGTTCACAAACTTGTTATTTTTGTTTTGCTTGAGGATTTTTATTTGATAATTTAATGCGTATTTTGTTATAACTTTATGGAGAATTCTGATGGAAGGGGTTGCAAGTAATTAACCATAATTTTTCTAAATTTAAAAATGAAATAAAAATCTTTTTGGAGAGGGGGGATGTAATATAGAATTTCTCATACGAGTCATTCTATATTAACTGGTAAGCTTAAAACATATGTTTCTTATCAAGTTTAAGATGTAGAAGTCGGTCTCTCACAAAGAGCCGTAAAAAGTCAAGATGAACCAGATAAGGCCAGATAAAAGATTATTTTCTGAAGTTAATGGGCAATAATTCGTCGATGAAGATAGTCCCAGAAAGTTCCCACCGTCAGAGTGGCGAGATACCTTTAGCGAATAAAAACCTTTAAATTTTATAAATTGAATGACGTTTCATTGAGATAAGAAGATCCTTGCAACCACGCCCTCTCAGAATCTCACTTTAAAAGCTCAGGACAGGCAAAATTGCGTGTCTTTTTCATATTTTCAATGGCTAGATAAAGCTGGGCCAAATCCAAACAATCCCTGCAAAGGGGGAAACCTGATGTAAATATCCCACGCATAATGTTTGCAATACTCCATCTAACGAAATAAAATGCCTTTTTAACAGAAACCGCCTAAGTCTCTTCAATTATCTAGCCTTTAAAGACATAACATTACATATATATATATATATATATATATATATATATATATATATATATATATATATATATATATATATATATATATATATATATATATATATATATATATATATATATATATATATATATATATATATATATATATATATATATATATATATATATATATATATAACGGAACATATCTTCAGGCGCAAGTATAAAAATAAATAAAATGTAATATTTATGAAGGGTAAACCAAAACACGAACTAAAAATACAATACACCTGAAATCGTGATTGTGATTCCGGAAATGACGTGAATTATGAAACAAACCAATGAAAATGAGATTGCACGCCGGTTTTTCGACCAGGTGAATTTCCTCGATAACATCGCACTTCGCTTGAGTGCCTTGTTTATTGTTTGATGTTTCTGTAAGGAGATGCTGAAGCAACGTTCCTCTTACTAACAATCACAAATATTTTGGGATTTAGAAGCTTTGCGCAACTGTTTTCAAGGTAAAAAAATTTTTTTATTTCGAATTATTACTTTTCTTAATTTTTGTTATAAGTGCATGAAGAATATAGAATATTTTTTTTTTTTAATATATATAGTTCAAAGAACGGGTTACAATGTTTAAGTAACAATACAAATCCATTTGTAAATACTGTAAGAAGTTCCTACATTTCCTTAACCAAGAAGTCGTAAACATAGTTTGGATTAAGAAACTTTGCGCAATGGTTTTTAAGATGGAATTTTTTTATTTTAGATTAATTGGAATCGCAATAGTATTTTTCCAGATTTTAGCGTAAATGTGTCATAAATATATTATAGCTTTTTATTAAATATATTAAAATGAACGTGTTATAAACACTGAGGAAAATTGGTTTTAATTTCTCGTAACTAAAAATCGTAATTATCTTGGATTACTTCAGAATAAAGTGATTTTTAAGTTATTATTTTTCTTAATTTTTGTATTCAAAAAATAACGAGTATTTTTTTTTAATAAATATATTTAAACGAAAAAATTATAACGTCTTAGCAAGAATATAAGTACATTTGAAATCTTTGTGAGATTGTTTCATTTCCTCCTAAATAATTTGGATAATGAAGCTTTGCACAATAATTAAGGTAAAATGTTTTACTTCAGATTAATATAGTGTATAATATTTTAGTTTTTGAATTAAAAATGTATATAAATATAGATAAATTAACAAAGAATAGTTGGATTAATAAAGAATCGTCGCAAAAATTATATAGTTGAATAAATATCGTTGCATTCCTGCTGCCTGTAGAGCGACCCGCATGGTATTTTTTCTTAAAAAGTTTGATTCTCAAACTAACTACCGAATGTTCATTTGTTTATTGCAGTTTATTTATTGTACTTTTTGCTATACATCTTAGTAATTCACGTTTATAAGTCTTATAGTCTTTGTGAGGTGAAACAAAACGCAGCATTAAGGAGAACACAAGACACCCGCTGTCTTTGCGATTTTTTAACGTGGAGAAATATATTCAAGTAGTTGTTGTTGTTGTAGTTCATTTACGTGGCACTAGAGTTGCACAATGGGCTATTGGCGACGGTCTGGGAAACATCCCTGAGGATGATCCGAAGACATGCCATCGCAATTTTGATCCTCTGCTGAGGGGATGGCACCCCCTCTTCAGTAGCCCGATATATATTCAAAAAGAAAAGTTACTATGTTTTAAAAGAATACAATTACTACATATAAAAACACCGTGTGAAATTGTTGCAATATTTATTATGCTTCATATTTATTCTCATAACTTAATCTTGTCCAGGGAAACGAATGCAATTAAGCATAACTGAAAATATAATAACTATAGAAGTCATAAAAGCAATATTTTAGTTAAACCATCATTGGTTTCCATAAAAAGCATATATTATATCTTTTTTATTGCTTATGTTTTTATTGCTTATGTTTTTATATTTCATGACTAATTCTCATAATTTTGAAAACTGTAATTAAATAATAAATTAAAAATTAAAAACTAACTAGACATGCAGATAATATTTTAGTTAAAAAAATACAATTGATAAGTAATATATTAATTCATGAAAAGCCCGCCTTTTAATATGGCTTAACCCTCTATTGTGTTTCACTATTAGTTTCGTATAGCTTTATACTTGTATCATAAAACAGATGAATTCATGACTAAAAAATAATATCAAATTAAATATAAAAATAATATTTTAAATAAACTATATAATAATATTATCGTTTTTTATCAAGATTTTTAACAGTTCTATCTAGTTGCTTGATATCGATTGAACCAAAACATTTAAATTATCCCAACAAGTTTAAGCAATTTCATTAAAGTAAATCAATAATGCAAGCGAAAAGCAAATTATAACTCTCTTTATATAAATTTGTTATTATTACGTATAGAAATTAAAATGAAGTAATTACACAGTTATATTCTATACATTTCAATTAACTCGAAACTTAGTATATAGATTAAGTATACAGAAGTATATTTTATTTGTAATTAAATATTTAGCATTTTTTATGCAATTATGGAATTTGCAATTTTACCAAGGTTTTCAAAATAGGAAAAATAAACGGATTAATAATTAAAGTTTATTCTTTTTATCATCACATGTATGCAAAATCACAGGATGCATTTGGAAATCAAATCTTCCTGTCTTACAGTTTGTTTATTATGTCTGGGTCGAGTAGAAGTTATTTCATAAATTTTCATAAATATAATATTAATAAAGAATTATTAGCATTATATTAAAGAATAATAATGTTTTACTGAAATGGGCATAATTTTATAAGTTATTCCCCCAAAGCCTTTCCGAGTGACATTTATTAATAGATTAATATTCGAAATACTATAACTAATAAAGTAGTAAAAATATATTAAATAATCAAAAGGAAATAAATTATTAATTTATATTAACATCCATAGAAATTTTATTAAATCATAAATTAAACTCAAAGCTCTTACAATCATAATATCATGCTTACAATATGATTAAAAAGTAGGCTCTAAAAGCTCTTTCTCTATAAATAATCAATAAATTTCGAACCGCTTTCTCTAAACTTGCTATAACCATAATAATAGGGGCTTGCTTATAAATCACGTATTTGTATCTTTCCGTTTATTTACTGCAGTATTTCTTGACCATGAGATATTTATTTCATAAATAATTGTTGGAAGACATCTAAATATAAAAAATTATTCAAATTGATACTGATAATAAATTCGAAAAATAGATTGATTACTTAAAAGGAAACAAATTTATATTAAAACTTTGAATAACTAACTGTAACGATAGTTTTGTTAAATCATAGAATATTCTCTAAGTACTCTCGTAAAACACGTGCTCTATAAATTATTATAATATTTCGAATCTCTTTCTCCAAAATTATAATAGCAATTTATATTCTTAGAACAATTTAAGATGTCTAATAAAGCATAACTTTGTAACTTAACCTTTATATATATGACAGGAGTAGCAGTTATATTTATGTATGTCCCCCAAAACATTGTTGGGGATGTTTAGTTTACAAAAGTATAAATTACTTAAAATATCACAGGGAAACAAATTTTTTGTTGCATTTAGGCAAGCACTGGATATTGCCTAATTCTGGTGTGGGAGCCATGTTGGCTCAGGGGATAGACTATTCACCTTCCAATGAGGTTAACCGGGTTCGAATCCCAGCGCTGGCTGGTCTATACGAATTCCACACGCGGCTCGCATAGGCCACAGTACTGACGTAAAATATCCTCAGTGGTAGACGGATCATGGGTTAGAAACCCCTTACCGTCAGGCTAACCATGCGTGGTTTTCCTCGTGGTTTTCCTCTCCATGTAACGCAAATGCGGGTTAGTTCCATCAAAGAGTTTTCCACGAAGAAAAATTTCTCTCAATAGTTGATCCTGGAGTTATCTTGTCTTCTGGATTGGGTTCAAAGTTACAAGACTACGGAGTTGAACATTAGTAGTAGTAAACCCAAGATTGAGTCAGCTGTTCAACTACGGTTGTAAAATGAAATATTATTTTGGGTGTGGGGATTTTCAATCCGAAATTCGTTATACTCCAAAAGCTACAGATTTTTTAAAATCTTTTTTTTTTTTACCTTTTGTCGAAATGCACAAGTTTAAAAACGATATGTAGTTTGTCTAAAGTACGAACTCCCCTAGCCATTCGTCTGGACCCACGGCGGTGAAGTAGTGGTGTGGGGTTATTGCGTAGAACAGGTTTTGGCTAAGAGTTGGCGAGAGAAATGGAATCTTTTTCTTCGGTCTATTGTTTCTTCGGTCTCACTGAAATGCACTATTATTGTTTCCATAGCAGCAGGCGGCCTCAGACATTGGGGGGGGGGGTTGGAGTTCTTACCGTAGACAAACTGTATCTAACACGAGGGCGCGTAGATGTTGCGACAAAATTACTAGGGTAGTTAGGGTGTATTTCCAGCATTAAAATTGCATAGGACAACATGCCCGGAAATATCCTCGTTTGCGACTAGGAGCACTTTCCATTTATGAACTATACAGATGCACATAAATTCATTCATAACACTCCTAGCGGCATATAACGACATTTCCAGGCATGAGAGTCAATGCGATTTTAATTCCGATGATGTACTGTTACTCCCCTAGAAGTAAATCACAACTTTTATGCCACCCCCAGTTTTATATAATGTTTTTAAGCTTGCACATTTCAACAAAAAATAGACTAAAAATACCATTTAATAAAAACTGGAGCTTGGAAAGAAAAACCGATTGCAGATTTGAAATCAGTCATACAAAAAAGTTTCTATGATCTTTTTTTAAAAAATCTCATGCAACCGAGGAAAAAAAATTGTCCCCCAGTGTAATAGGAATAAATTAATTAGTCAAAATGAAATGAATAATTGAAATTAAACTGATAAAAAATATCAGAAACAACTTATACATTTAATTTCCTTCAATAGCTTCATTTGCAGCTAATACACGAGTAAACGATCTTTCCCTGTGATTAAAACACCAGCAACGTTTCTGTCAAGCGGAAAAAAATGCGGCATTAATACTATCTCTATTCTCATGCTTATTAATACATCTGGTTTGTAAGTCGTTAGTTAGTAACCTTGGCAACTTCATTTTTTTTTCCTGCTCTGTTTAAAAGGAAAGCAGAATGGCGGATTTAGAAGTTATGCTATGGAGAAGAGCTACTCGATTTCTACAAGGTGAACAACAATATAATGGGAAGGAAGAAAAAACAATTCTATAAAATAAAAGCTATTTGAAGATTTTTATCTTCTACTCGTCAATGACAGTTTTGTTTAAGGAAACAGGCATACGAAATGTGCGGTTTTAGTGGAGAAAAGCTCACTGTCTGATTTTAATTATGTCTGGTCTTTTATTGACGCGTGAATGTAACATCTAATTGCTATAAAATATTTTCAATTGCAAAACACACATATATATATATATATATATATAAGTTCAAAATGTAGAGTGCTCCTCACACTATTGTATTAATATATTTTGCTTTGGGGCCGTTCAAAAAGTACGTACACAAAAATGGAGAAATTTTAAACCCCTCCCCCCCCTTCGTACATTACCGTACATAAGGTCTTACTCCCCCCCCCTTAGAGTACGTACATTTTATTAGTCTACCCCCCTTTTTCATAAAAATTAAAATAATTATGTTTCAAATAAAATTAAATATTTACTTAAGGAGGGTGTAGGATAAAGTCAAATTTAAATTTGGTGTATGTTTATAAAGTACGTACTTAGTATAATACCTCCCCCCCTCCCCATCATACAAAACCGTACATAATAGCAAATCCCCTCCCCCCCTTCGGGATGTACGTACTTTTTGAACGGCCCCTTTGGCTTTATAGATACAATATCAGAAAGCACTCTTTTTTGCGGATATAATCGTGTAGGCTGATGAAAAGATTATATCTTTTTTTTCCGGTTTCTTAAATAAAATTTCATCCTTTTTTTTTAAACTGTTGTTTGTTATTTTTTTTACTTATTATTCCCCCCCCCCTTTTTTTTTTCATTTTTCTATAATTTTTCTTTGTTTTATTCTACATTTTGAACTTATGTAATGAGTTCTGTTTACTTGCAGCTTAAGCGCAATAAATGAAACTTATTGTTTCTCTTAACTTTCTTCGTGTTTTCTTGTATTTATATATATATGGGCTGCAGAAAAGATTATATCTTTTTTTTCCGGCTTTTTTTCCGGTTTTTTAATTAAAATTTCATAATTTTTTTTTTTTTTAAATAATATGTTGTTTGTTATTTTTTTACTTATTATTTCCCACCCCCTTTTTTTCATATGTCTTTAATTTTTCTTTGTTTTATTCCTCATTTTGAACTTATATATATATATATATATATATATATATATATATATAAAGACAAAAAAGATTAAAAATAACTAGAGAGTATCAAAGAAAATTAAGAAAAATAAGAACAAGTTTCATTAACTGCGCATAAGCTGCAAGTATATACAGTGCGGATTAAGCGCAGCGGGGCCCTAGACCATTCAAATTTTTGTGGCCCTTAGATTAATTTTTTTTTCTCGTATATTTTTTATTTATTCAAATATAAAAGTATTTATGTATATTTTTCATTTAAGAAAGCACATTTGAAATAAAAATAAGCAATAATAAATTAATTCTACTTTATTTTGCTAAATTAGAACTAAAAAATAATCATAACATTTTGAAAAAAAATTGAAATTTATTAACATTTTACAAAATCAACGCTACTATAAAATTGGTACTCAAAAATCTTTTTTTTCCGCTCTTGTGATCAATAAACTCATCATTAATGTTATCAAAATTAATTTCACGGAGAACATCTTAATTTTTTAAAACTTATTTTCAAAAAATCCATTTTAAGGGGGCCCCTAATCATTGGGGGGCCCAGGCCATGGCCTAGTCTGGCCTAAGGAATAATCCGGCACTGAGTATATAGAACCCATATAATAAGTTCAAAATTAATGAAAATAATAAATATAACATAATGAAGATTAATAACCATAAAGATAATAGATTAATAAACATAATAAAAATTAATAGAAAGAGAAAAAGAAAAACTATTGAAATAAAATATTTTTTTAAATATTTAAAAGCAATTTTGTTATATATATACAACCATGGCGATTATTTGAATTGAGGAGTATGCATACAGGGACCCTACTATGATAGTCATCTGATTTTTTATTGCAATTTTGATTGATATAAAGCTTTTGCCCTTGTCCTAAAGAAATGTGGTGGCTGCTGACCCCCTTTTCCATTTCATCTATTAGATAAATACAAAGTAAAAATGAAACTCTGTTATAACTATATTTTAAAAGATGTAACTAGTGAAGATTATTCAGAGTTACAGAGAGAGAAAAGGAAGACTAAGCGATTTACCATGTGGTTTTGGTACGCATGAACCTATTTAGAGATTAGCGTAAGAATTAAACAATGAAAAAGAGCATTTTCTTCAAGTTCTGTCCAAAATATTAAAAAAAAAGTTCGTAGCGAGCAAGGAGTGGAGCCCCTGACTAACAAGCTATTAATTGGCTAACTCTTTCGTAGTTTTAAAGTTATAGATAGCTGTACGAAGTCGAAAATTCGATATTTTAATTGATTTTCATTGATCAGATCTAAATATGCAGAATAATGAAGAAAATAGTATTCCTTTTTAAGAAGTTGCTGTAGTGGGTTCAGAATAGAGAGAAGTCCGCAAGGGTTTAAAAAGTGATTAAAAACAATTTCGTTAAAATAGAAGTTAAATTGCGAAATATTTCTGAAATTTAAGTTACTATATTCATACTCAAATTATTTTGTTTTTCTTTGATTTGTGTTGTTCTGTTGTTAACTTAAGTAGTGTTTTCTAAATTTAAGGCGGCTACCATCACAATGCGCTTAACTAAAATTTTATAATAAATTTTTAAAATAATCAATAATAAAATTTTATCACATACATTGACTCAGATTGATTTGATAGGTAATTTTTATATTATTGATTCTTTTTGTCAATATTTCTTCAGCTAAACAGTTGAATAAACAGTATTTTTCGTTTTATTACATTTAAGTACAACATGATGATCTCCTTAAAAGACGAAAAAGGAATAACTTAAAAGGAATAACTTAATAAAACTTGTAAAAGGAATAACTTAAAAATATGCTTGAAGGAAAAATATTTTTTGTAGTATCTATCTCTCAATAATAAGCAAACTTGTAATTACTCTAATTTTTTACTTAAAAAATAGGATTGCACAAACCTTTACGATCGACTTAGATATTATTTAACCTTTAGGACATAGAAATAGCTATTGCCATATTTCAGTGTTATTGTTTTAAACTAAATGTTATTGTTTCTAACTAAATGTTGTTGTTTTCTCCGGAGCGGCAGAATAGAAGTTTTAAAGTTAAGTCTTATATTTAAAACTCGATTTCTCTGGCACTATTCGATCGATATCGTTAAAATTTTGTGTTTATAGCTATATAAAATTACATTCTTTAAATTTAAATAAAAATTTGTATGCCTCAGAATTCAAAAACTTTTCGGTTGTAATTGAATATTTAATTATAAATAAATACTAATTAAAAATAAATAATAATAAGTAAATAAAATTAAATAAGTAAAATTAAATAAATAAAATTAAATAAGTAAAATTAAATAAATAAAATTAAATAAATAAAATTAAATAAATAAAATTAAATAAATAGTGAATAATTATTGAAAAATTATTTTTTGCGTGGAATTATCTTTGGATCAACCAATTTGATATCATATACTAAAAAATTTTGATTCTCTTAAAAATTTCACGTGATGTAGCGGAATACGCAAATTGTAAAATTAACATTAATAGGTCAAAACTATTGACCGCTCTCTTGACTAAAGTTTGTGGACCATATTTCCCAAATTGCAGTTTCCCTCCTTATTTCAAATATTGAAAATCCAAATGCGTCGAGAAAAGAGGTATGCTTATTCAGAAAAAGTACGTTTTTGCGTTTATACGTTTTTTTGTACATTTCTCAATTATCTCTCGCATACAAGTTATCATAAAATTACATTAACCTAATGTTAGTTCCAATTGTTTGCGTAATTTAACATAACTATTTAAGAGAATCTTAACATTTGTAAACACAATTGTAAAACTTCAATGACAGTTTCAATGTGAAAAATACTTTTTTTTAAATTTTCTTTGTTACATTTTATTACTTTGTTACATCAATTCTAAAATTATCAATAAATTTTTGAATTGTAAGGTATACAAAATTTTGCTTCATTTAAAAATGTTTCAGTAACAAAATAAAAATTCTAACGGAATCGGTTCTTGATAAATAACAATTAAAAAATTCGACTTTTTAAAATATTTCATTTCTCTGAAAGTGTTAGATCCGATTTTTCTCGAATTTTGTACTTTACCATTTAAAATTACGGAGTTTAAAATATATTAAAAACTTGTACACCTAACTGCTAAAAAATTTTCAACCGTTATTAAATGAATTAATAATCAATTTTCAAAAAAAAAATTCAGTTTTGGACAACATTTGTGTGCTAAAGCTTTTCTTATTGGCATAAAATGTTTCATAGGTTTGGCAAAATTCATCAATAAAAAGTCAATTTATCAGTAACCATAATTTCCAGATTGCCACTTCCTATACCCTATTTTGAGGAGTAAAAATGAAAACATTTCGAAAACTTCATGTTTATTCAGGAAAATTGTATTTAAGTGTCTGATTACTTACGAAATATCATTTACACGAATTAAATAGCATATTTGAGGCCATTACCCTTAAATTGTAAAGATTGCCTGTTAGTACGATATAATACGATCACTAAATCAAAAGTTATTAAGGTGTTCCGAATAAAATGATCATTATCATTGGCACTACAGCCTGCAGTGAGCCTTGGCCTTTACTGGAACATTTTTCCACGCCGTTCTCCTTGAATTCGCGTTAATGAAGACTCAAGGTATAGAGCGCTCACCTCCCACTGAGTTGAGCCAGGTTCAGATCCCACCAATGGCAGATAGATACGAATTCCACACCCGGCTCTCACCAACCACAGGGCTGATGTAAAATATCCTCATTAGTTGACGGATCATGGGTTAGAGTTTCCTTGCCGTCAGGCTAACCGTGATATGTTTTTCTGGTTTTTCCTCTTCATGTAACGCAAATGCGGGTTAGTTTCATCGAAAAGTCCTCCACGAAGGCAAATCACTGCCAATGCTTGGTTCCAGTGGCGTACGCAAGGGAGGGGTTTAGGAGTTTAAACACCCCCCTTGAGCTCAGACAAAATGGCAAAAATAAAAATTTTAGTAAAAATTATGCGAGCTATTATTTTTTAAGACTATATATTTTTATGTGCCTTATGCCTACTTTTTTTTCTCATGATATTTCTCGGAATACCGAAAAAACATTTACTATAATAGGGTTGTACTTTTGAAACCAAAATCACGTGATATATATATATTTGCTGTTCTTGGATCTTTAGGATGTCAAAAAGCAAGAATTTAACAATTTTTAATTACTTTGAGAAAAAATCACGACCTGAACTTAGTGAGGTGACAGCATCTAATACCAATGTAAGTTTTTCCGTTGTACAGAAATGTGATACTTCCGTTGAAGAAAACGTTTCTAGCATAACAAAATCTGATGAATATGAAAGCCGCCCTCAAAGTGTTACTTCCCACCCTTATGACATTGGACTTTTTTCAGAAAATATTACATTATGCTCTTAAACTTAAAAAATCAAATCAAAATTTAACTAAACAATGTTGTTTAAATAAAAAGTCAAAATTATCTAGCTGTCTAAATTAGGGAAATAATAGTGCTTTATTACAGACTCGAATTTCTCTTAGTAGTTTCAGAAAATTATGAACACCCCCTTGAAAAAATTCTGCGTACGCCACTGCTTGGTTCAACAGTTTCCTTGTCTTCTGGATTGGGTTTAAAATTACAAAGTTACGGCGATGAACATCGGTAGTTGTAAGCTCAATATTGAGCTGGCTGTTCCACGACCGTTGTAAAATAAAATAAAAAATGAAATGTTTCCATCGAAGTCTATATTTATTAATATATCTTTTTTTAGCAAATAAAAAATATCATTAATTTATTTTGCCAACTTATCTATTCATATAAGAAATTCTTTATTCATTAGAGCCATTTTTTAGGAAATCAAATTCATCGTTATAGAGCTAAAATTAACCGTTTTAAAAGATAACATTTTTATAAAGGTGATTATAGAGATAAATGCTGACATTGATCCACATTTTGGTGAAATGGCCAATTGCGGAAGTTCAAGGGAGACCATTTCTCTATTCTTAAAGTTCAAGGACACGTAAAAGCGCTCTGCAGAAGCGCAGAAACCGTTACTCTAGGTTTCAACATCACATCATTTCAAAATGACACTATTTTTAATCCAGGCTCAAATCAGATTTCTTTGGAATGGCGATGTTGTGATTTTGTTGTTGAGTTAATAAATCTTCCCTTTTATTAAACGTAATAGTAGAGTTTTCTTAATTATTTAATTCGAAGTTCTTAGAGTTTTATTTGAGGTCATTTTTAATTTTGTATTTTTTGACACGGACCTTAAAAATTTTAAAAAATGATGATGATCGATACAATTGCAATCACCTCTTAATATTACTCTTTAAAATAAAATCTGTCTATAACTTTGATATAAACTTTGCCCACCGGACCTCTAAAAATTAAAATGATGTCTTAAAATAAATAAACGTTCATTACACTTAACGTAAATTTATTACCCCTTTTTAATTTTTAAGTTATGGGAAATTTCTGTGTAAGTATGGTAGATTTTTGAAACGTGCTGTAGGCTACCCAAAAATAGCAGAAGAATTTTTCTTTTGTTAGAAGGAAGACAAAGGGGCTAGTGGTCACACACACGCATCAGCATCGCAAGGTTCCAATTTTAGAGGGGAATGAAATTAAATTAAGCAGTCAAAATAGTTTTCTGAATTTCACATATAAGAAGAAGAAAAAATTCTTAAATGTACTAAAAACCTGAAGAAAAAATTATAATTTTAAACTCTTTCTTTTATTTTGAACTTTAAAGAATTTAAATAGATGATAAGTTGCGAAATTTTTTATTTATTTGTCTGAAATATTGAGAGTTTTCGTGTGTTTCAAATTATTGAAAGAAACATACACCCACCGCACCGCCTATGACGTACATGCACACATGTTCAATTTATAAATATAAGAGATTAATATTGCAGGCAGAAAATAAAGTGAACTACTTTTTTCACTTATCTCTACTGATACCAGAAATCAGTAAAGAAGTCTTCCTTTTTTACATCATTGTTGTACAGCATTCCTCACATTCCATCAAATTTATTCCCCACAAAAAAAAAATGAAAAAAAATGTCGCAATAGCAGAAGTTTGGGAATTTTTAGTTCGTTATAAACATACAATTTTCGTGTATAATGCTGCACTCGTTATATCGAGTTTTTACTGTACTATTGGCTGCAAATATTTAATAATACATGTATACCAAATTGCTCCTAATAATAAATATAGGAATTTTAATGCTCTAAGAAAATTAATCTGCTAATTGTGTTTTTCAAATATTTATTTTATTTATTTATTTTTTTCAAAATGCAATTGTTACTTTAAGACAAGTTTTAAGGTATTCTTTCAAGTAAAGACATAGGTACCGTTTTTTTTTTTTTTTTTTTCAATTTTACTGGATGATTGTTCTTAGTGGAAGCAAAATGTATGCTTAAATATTTATTTTTCGACATAATAATGTATAACATAATAATTATTTTAAATAATAATAATTTTAAACACCGCGACACGTAACTCAAAAGCATACTATAATGTGCTTCCTATAGTTGAAAGAACTTTGAATTTTTTTTAATTTTAGTTTTTCAAAATTGTTAGGTGTTAATGATAAACAGTCATGTTATGAATTTTTTGAAACTCTTGGTTTGCAAGTGACTTAATGTGTGGGTGCATCATGATATCGCATGAAGCAACCAGACATCAAGTAGAAGTGATTTTGTATTGATGCATAATTTAACCCAAATTTTAATATACGTGCTTTTAAAATTTTATTGGTATTTCTAGCCAACCAACATTAGTTACATTTGTGTTTAATTGATAAGCTGAATTACTTCGTAAACAATTTTTTTCTTTAGAATTGTGGCATAGAACACACGGGGAATTTTTTTTTTTAAATTTAAGTACAATAAATAAGCATGTACTACACAAATGATAGTCTTACAAATTGCAGCAAATTTATAACAAAAAAAGCGCCTTATTTCATTAAGCTTTTTATTAACTAAACAATCTTTAAGCAATTTTATTACGAATTGCTCGAAAGTACTTTGATTTCAATTTTAATTCTTTTTTTTCATTTTTGTTAATTTTTTTGACACAAATATAACTTTATTGGGAACAAAAACGAACACATAAATACAAAGAATATATATTCGTCGCCAAGAGGAAAATCCTGTCCAAGCGACAAAGAAAGATAATACAATAAATTTAAAATAGAAATTTTAATAAAAAGAAAAGGGGGGGATATTACAATTATAAATTATTTTGCTCATCATAAGACATCATATTTCAAGAGATACTCGCGATACTGTCTAAGTTCTCTATGTATTGAACTTGAATGATATTTTAAAATCTCTCTGACATCCATTTAATCACACAAACTATCGTAAGAATGAATTTGGAACATTTCAGCAAAGTAGGCTGCAGGAATATATAAAATTTATTTCCATCTCTGTCATGTGATAGGTTACAAAATTCACACCGATGCTCCATAACGTGCTGTACTACTTCCTCACGTGCCATAACTTGAGTATCGTATGCTATTGCTCGTAAAAGGAAAGCTCCGTCACGAATAATGGGATACCTGTGAGTGACATAGTTTGAGTATCTCGATTCTGATTGGTTCTTGAAATGGTGAATTTACTTACGTTAGCAAATGTTCTTCCTATTCTATTTCGAGTAAGTCAAGCTCGCAAGTATCAATTGATCAAGCAATCAAAGTGACTCATTCTTTCACAAAGATTTCAGTTCGTTCATTATATATTTCTTACTTAAGGCACGAAGCCATGTAGAACATAAACAAACTAATTATGTATGGAGGTTGACAGACATAAAAAGCAAAAGTATATCATGGTTATAATAAAATACATAAATAAATAATAAATGTAAGTTAGATAAAAGATGCAGACGAGAAAGAATAATATTTTAACAAATTCGACGAGTGATACGGCTTTGTATTTAATTAAATACACGTTAATTAACGTTCTAACAACGTGTAGAAACTTAGATCGACTTTAACAAGGCCATCTTGTTTATAAGCGATCAGCTGATGCCGAGGTCATAGATCACGAGCCTGTGTATCAGTGATCGTCACCTTCTCGAGCTGCAATTACCCAATCGTTACCAGTACACTGTACCATAGCACCGTTTATGTTTAAAATTGCTGCAGCCAATTTAGAAAGGATCAAATATAAATCTAGGTAATTATTTCAAAACTAAGCTTTTATTTCTATAAATATACAAAATTATTCTACATAAATACTGATTTACGCATGACTAACTATTCAACACTACTTAAACGATCACTTAAAACTACCTAACAAAATGAATAAAACTAAATACTCAACGTCTAACTATTTATTTGACATAACTTAAATTATTACACCAGACAACCTAACCTAACAAAATAAATCTAAACAAATACTTAGTGTATATTTAGTTGTTTAGCACTACTTAAATATAGACAACCTTACAAAATGAATCTAAACAAATGCTAAACGTATAACCAATTATTTAACATTACTTAAACTGTCGCTTAAGATAATCTTACGAAATAAATTATAATAGATAACTGTAGTGTTGCCGAGAATAATACTCGCGTTTTTTATGCCATGTAAAAGAAATAAATATATAGACAATAGAAAATGTTAAAAAAGGTTATAGAATAATTTCACAACTAAAATTTAAAGTTTTAAATTAAGAAATTTATTGGAAATTTAATTCAAAAATTTATTTTAAATTAGTTTTCATTATTATTACTGTTTTATTTTACTTATTTATTTTTTTAAAAAATCCCTACTAAAATTAACCATTCCCTGTTTTATTTTTCCATTTCAAAAAATTTCCTTTTCCTATTTACATGTCATTTTCTCAAAGAAAATGCAACAGTAAGTCCTCTCGTGGACAACTTTCAGATCTTTAGATATTAAAAGTAATTGTATAATTTAATGTGTTCTCCTACAATCTAAAAGCTATATTTTGTATCTTAATTTTAGTAAAATGCGATTGTATTTTTAAAAAAATAATGAATGTCGTTAAGTTTTACTGACGTCTCCACAAAATTGAAAACATTCTTTCTGTGCATATTGTAATTATTTTCATAGTTATTTTCCTTTATAATTTGAAGTCAAATTCAAATTATGTTTACCAGAGTTGTCAGTTAGGAATCAAACATCAAAAAAATGTTTTGTATATAAAAATAAGATTCGTAAAAATCCAACCAAAACTAAAATTATCGCAAAGTAGCCGGTGAGATATCGTAAATAAACAAACGTAAAAAGTTCATGCTCTTACGCACTCCTGAATAAATTGATAAAATCGTTTCATCCACTTCTGAATGTTTCGTCATTTTCCCCCCCGTTCTCGAATAGAATTATAAGGCTTCTAAATTCATTAAGATTATGTTCTAATATTGCAAATTTAACCATAAAAAAATTTTTAACCTGAAATTTTTTTTTGCTTTTAATAAATAAGTATATATAAATCTCTCTTAAGTTATTTGTTTTCAGAAAATAAGCAATGTGATTTAGCACTTTGAGGGACCCTTTAAATACATTTTCTTTTTCTGTTGGTGACATTTTAAAAATTAATCATTTATCACCTCAAATTTTTATTTAAAATACTGATATAATTGTATTTTTTTTTCCCCTTCAAATTTCATTTTTATAAACGAATAACTTTATATTTTTTCCTTCCCCCCCCCCCCTTTCAAACATTGCTGTATAGTTTGATTTTTTTGAGCGTAGAATAAGTCCTTACTAACTTAGTATTTAAAAAAAAAAGAAAAAAAAAATCTCATTTTCTTTATAGTAATTGCTAAGAAGAACGTTATACTGCTAAAAATGTTAACAAATTTTCGGTCTATTTACGTCGTTATAACTATCACAACTTAAAACAGATTTTTTTTTTTATCACCTGATGATAGGTTAGTAAAATACAATATTTAAATCTATTAGGGAAGCAGGAATGAAGCAAAACTTATAAGTGGAAAACATTTTATAAATCACCGTTCTTTGTATCACAATTTTTTCTAATTTCAAAACTACTGCTTCTGTGGGAATAAGTAAAATAAATCACATTGAGACTGTAAGTAGTAGATTGTGCTTATTTACAATTTACTTCTTTCCAACAATTTTATTTATGTCATTACTTTCATAAAAAAAATAATTAGCAAGCGTTTAATACATCAATCATATTTCAATTTTTCAAAAAAAATAACTGCAAAAATTTAGATTGGGTTTTTTTTTCGCGTAAAGAAACAAAACAGTAAATTTGGATTATCGATTGTTTTTGGAATTTATTTGAAGATTCCAAGTTCACTTTTAATTTTCAGAGGAAACCTTGAACTTGGAAGTTTTTTGCTGCTTTCGCCTTGCTTTGAGGCTATCTATTAAGAGTTCGGTAATACACTTTTTTTCCAACTGTCAGAACTGTTTTCAGTTTATCGTTCGCAAAATACACATTATTATTATTTTCACGCAACTATTTGAACTCAGTCCATTCATTCTGTTCATTACGATTTAAGATAACATAAAACTGACTTCGACTGTCATGTGATTGCACCGGACGTTCTTTCATTATCAATCATCAATAACTGATTAAACTATCAGACAGAAGAGGGGTGGGATGAAATGTGAACTATGTTCCTTAAAATTTGCTTATTGATTGCCTTCATTTAAATAATGAATTAGATTAGATTAAAATTGTTTAGAAGCGGAAGTAACTGTTCCATTCTGCTGAGTAACGTTGTTAGATTGCGGTGTAAAATACATAATTCTAATGTACGTATACATTTACATATTTACTGACATTCGTAATTTTATAAATGTAGTTAATATAAAGATATCTGTAAGAAACTAAACTCATCCCATCTGTTTTTCATGTATATATTTACCAACCTTTGTTTATTTTCATTTTGCTTTGAAAGTTATCAATTTATATCATGCGTTTTTTAATTTTTTTATTGCTCTATCATTCATAAATTTATATAAATAAATAAAAAACCTAGGAAGTTTTATTATTGTGCATTTAATATTAAGTTCTAGTGTATTTGTAATTCATTTTTGAAAGAATTTTGTCTCTATTATTTCGTAATTCAAAGTTTTAAAAAGTATTCTATGTTAACTTTTTAATTCCTTGAACAAAAAAAAACAACTCTAATAGATAATTCTTTGTGTTTAATTGATTTTATTTAATTTAGACTTATTAATTAATTTAATGAGTAAATTGCTAACTTGTGATTAATTTTATATTTCTTAATGATTAAAATAATTAATTTTTTAAAATTTTTTATTTGTTTGTTCAAGCATTAATATTATTTTATGTTAATGCTTATGTTATGTTATTTTATGTTAATGCTTAAACCAGAAAAATATTTTCAAACTAAAATACTGTTTACGTTCTAATAAAAAATTGCATTGGTGTATATTACTATTTTATTTTTACATAAGTTACATAATTTGTAATCTCTAATGTGATGTTGAAATTTGGTAAAAAATTAATAGGATGCAACATTTGTCTGAGCACCTTGTATAAAAATATTTTGTATTCTTCATGAATTCAACTACTAATTTGTTACCTTTTATTCACTATTTTATTTATTTCTTTTCCAGATCAGTTGGTCCTCCAGTATTAAAGTAAAATGGCCAGTGCTGAATATATAAAGGTAAGCTTACATGTTTGAGCATAATATTCTTATATAATTTTGATTATATTGATTGAAAAATGCTATGAACTACTTATAAATTTGAATTGTAGAATGTAGTGTTTTTATTTATTGAAAATTGTAGAAATTTTTAATTATAATATTTTTAATTATAAATATTTTAATTATAAATATTTTTTTTTTTATAAATTTTTATAATAATTTCCAAATGTGATGTGCTTATTTTCCTTCATGTTTTTGGTTTAATAATCACATTCTGCTTTATTAATACATTCGTACTCCTCATTTACTAAATCTTCTATTAACAAAGAAAGTTTTTTAACAAATTTTTGTTTAATCTATTTTATCTTTCAGGTTTTAACGCGGGCACGAAATGCATTTAAAGGCGGAGTTACTAAAAATGTTGCTTTTCGTATTCAACAGTTGAAAAACATGTACAGAATGTTAGAAGAAAATGAAAAGCCGATTGCAGCTGCTCTTGCACATGACTTGGGAAAGGTTTTAAATCATTTATATATTCCACTTCCTCTGAGTTTGTATTTTTACAAAATTTTAGGTACCAATACAAAAATTGATTTTTTCTAACCTTGGATTTTTTTTTAATTTATTTAATTTTTTTTTTTTTTTGAACTTTAAAATTATGGTGTTCATTGTCTTATTAAAAAATATATTTCATCATATTCAATTCTTTTGCTTGCAATTTCAACTCAATAATTTGTCAATATGTTTAGTTGTATGTAAAGAGTTTTAGTTCATTTTAATTAGACATTTCTTAACCAGGTTAATTTGTGTGTTGAATTACATTATTTGTTAATGAATATATTATGTTTGTACCCAAGACAAGGATGTGTCATTTTCAATACATGAAATTTAATTAATCATTCTTGTATATTTCTGAAAAGTAACAGCTTTTATTTTGTTGATCATTTACCTTTATTTGACTAAAAGAAAAAATTGCCTTTGTCCTAAAATATTTCTAGTATTCAAATGCGAATCATATTACTTGATTTCATGACAAACCCATTTGATATACAGACTGTTTATCTAAGAAAATTAATCTAAATAATCATAACTATTTATTATTTGTTAAAATCAATTGCTTATTATGAATAATAATTAGTTAGAATCAGGGTTGGTAGAATTCATGATTTTTTTAAAGTTAAATCAGATTTTTTTTTAATATTTACCAGCAAAATCATCTTCGAAAATATATTAAAAGTACTGAATATTATTTAAAAACAATACTATGTCTAAAATAAAAGATATTTCTAATTAAAATTGCTTAATTACTCGAAACGAATCACTTAATAAATAAAATTACAATTATATTTGTTCAAATTAAGCATCCTAAAGTATAAAAGACAGGGAGGAAATTTGTTAGTTAGATATCCAATGAAGAGTAAATTAGTTTAGATAAAAATACATTAAGAATAATGAAATTCTTTTAGCAGAACAAGCCTTTTTTCGATATTGCTAAACACTAACTACTTAATATATTTTAACAGCATAACATAAAACTGTGTATAGTTGAAATATGTTTATTGCTAGCAGATTATTTTATTTACAGCTAATGGAAAATTATAATTTAACAGTTTAATGTTACTGTTATCCACTTACGGTCTCTAATTTTATCTGTTTTTTAATCTAATAGTTTACAATTTAAAATATAATAATTTACATTAGGGGTGCACAACCTTTTTGAATGAGGGGCCGCTCGCTCAGCAGTTAGATTAACGAAGGGCCGCTGGCATATTTAGTCATGTTGGCAACAAATATGCTAATTTTAATGTAAACATTAGTGTTGTAAGCACTAAATATTTTTATTAGTAAACTTAATAACATATTTTCAGAAAATGAAATACTTTTAATTATTTGAATTTATTTAAAACAAAAACAACAAATTCTTATTTAAAAAAAAAATCTTTTTCCATTTTTCACAATAATTAATTTATCAAATATATATATACATAAATATTGGAGGGGATGCCGACCGGCCTGTGTAGGGGGCAGGGAACTGTCCTTGCATCAGAAAGGTTCTGGGTTCGAATCCTGGGCAAGGCATGGATGTTTCTTTCTCTCTATCTGTGTTCTATGTCCTTTCTCATTTATGTGTGAATGTGACCCGCCCTATAAACGGGATGTGGTAGTGTGACGTGGGCGACGCTGCTCCACCGCCGTGGCTTCGACACGGGTGCCCACTGTGTAACGAAAAGAGAGTTAGCAGTTCTGGCACTTTCTGTGACCAATGGACAATAGTTCCAAGTGCCCTCCATTAAAAAAAAATAATAAATAAAAAATATTGGAGGGGATATAAATTCTAACCAAAAAAAAGCTTACAGAATGAAATTTTAAAAGTATACACATTTTATATACAGTAGAAGTCCGATAATCCAGCACGTTCGAAACCGGCTCGGTGCTGGACTACTGAAAATTCCGGTCTATCGGGCGGTAATTATAAGAACATATAATGTATGTACACATACTGTAAAACATATTTCACTTAGATTTAAAAAACTCACGATGTCTCTTTGTTTTCTTGACTTTTGGCTTTTAGTATAAAATTTATTTCTAATGATATGGAAATCAATAATTTCTGAAGCACTGTAGCTAGTACTAGCCTCAACAAAAGAGATAGTGATTCTGCAGCTTCTGCCCAGCTGATTTTTTCCTTTTCTTCCGTTTCGGCATCTGAGTCACTTTCTTCAAGATTTTGAGTAGGCTGAGTGTTCACTACAATGCTGATAATGTCCTCATCGGTTAGTTCTTGTTCAACAGGCTCTTCTCGTCGATTAGAAGCCACTCCTATACCTCATCTTCAGGCAGGGTTTTCAAGGGATTGTCAGCACTTCTAACGACATCCAAAACTTTGGTCAGAGCGTCTTGATGGTTTTCTTCCTCATCAGTCTGTAGAGTTAGGTCAGATCCAGGGCTTGAAGCTGGCCAAAGTTTTCTCCTGCATTTTTGGAGTGTTGTATTTTTTACCTGGTTCCAAGACAGTGTAATAGCATAGACGGCATCTTTTACTGTAAACTTTTTTTGAAAATCAGTCACGTCACAGTCGGCATTTAACAGGCCTTGAATAAAAGACCTTCTATAAAAGCTTTTAAAATTTTGAATAACCCCTTGGTCCATGGGTTGAATCAAAGATGTTACGTTAGGTGGGAGCAGAGTAGCAACAATATTTCCAGAAACTAACTCATCTACTGGCAGGTGGGCTTTGCAACTGTCCAAAAGAAGGATGGCTTTAGTATCCTCTGGTAGACCAAGGCTTTTGAAGGATTCCTTGACCTCAGACACAAAGTGGTGAAAAAACCAGTCTTTAAAAAGGGCGGCAGTCATCCACGCATTTGATTGAGCATCGTATTGGACAGACAAGTGTGTAACATTCTTAAGAGCCCTGGGTTTTGCAGATTTACCTATCACAAAAGGGGTCACTCGGTGGTTTCCAGATGCATTAGCACATAGCAAAACGGTTAATCTGTCCTTGTTTTTTTTAAAACCCTTGGCTGCTTTTTCTCCTCCCCCAGCTAGTGTAGATGTTCGTAAACATCGCCACAATAGCCCTGTTTCATCAGCATTGTAAATCTGTTTAGGTGTTAAATCATTATCAGCCACGATTTTCTCTAACTCGTCTTTGTATTTTTTTGCAGAGTTTTGATTTGCTGAAAGTGTTTCTCTAGTTACATCAAGTATTCGAATTCCATGCCGAAACTCAAAGTTTCTGATCCAACCATCAGAATAATTACATTCACTTTCAGCAACTCCTAAATCTTGGTTGAATTTCTTTGCCTTTTCAACAATCATTGGCCCTGTTACAGGCTTTCCTTCAGAACGTACTACACTAAACCATTTGAACAATACACTATCTAGCTGTTCCAGTTTTTTTTTTTTTTTAATGTTTGTCTAGAATCCAATTTTTCAGTTGTTACCGATTGAGAAGCAAACTTCATTAGTTCATCTTTTTATTTTTTAATGTTATAAATAGTTGATGAGCCAATATTAAACTCATTCATTAAAACATTTCTATTCTTGCCTTTTTCTAGCCGTTTCATGATTTCTAGATTCTGATTGAGAGTCAGTGTTACGTGTTTTTATTTCTCTCCTTTTGAACTCGAAGGCTTAGGTTTTGAAAACATGGTCACTGTACAGTTAGAACGAAAATCACTTTTTTTATAAACAGTTTCAAAAGTTACGTTTACTGCGATGTGAAAGGACACAAAACAACAACGCACAAAAAAATGGCGAAGATGGTTCGTGATTGATTAACGGAGCTGCACTGCGCCTGTTGTTTCCCAACAATACCGAGCGCTTCCGGATGATCCCAAACTACCCCGAAAACTTCCGAATGGCTCTCAAGCGTTTTTATTTGCTTTAAAGACACACTTTTGGAGAAAAACAAAAAAATTTAAATTTTCTGGAGCGATGCCAGACTATCGGGCATTCCGGACTGTTGGATGCCGGACTAATGGACTTCTACTGTATTAATATAAATTTGAATTAAATATTTTAATTAAAGAAAATTTACAATGTTTGAGCAAAAACCAAATTAAAAGAAATGTTTTTATTACATTTAGAAGTTCCCGGGGCTACACTGCCAACAGGCCGCATATGGCCCAAGGGCCACAGGTTGTACACCCCTAATTTACAATTTAAAAATATAATAATTGACTTTCTTTAGAATGAAATAAGTGTGATTTATCAATGATTTGATTCAGGCTTCATTATCAATGAAATTTGACCTAAGCAAGAATGCAATTCTAAAGAATGTATTTATAAAAATATTTTCAACTTAATGACTTAGTTAAAAAAAATCTATTGGTTTAAAGCAATGATTTTTTTTTTTTTTAAATCACAATTGATTTACATCAATGATTTTTGAGACCCATTGTCTGAGGGTAGTGCCTCAAGCACCCATGGCATAAGTTTGGAGCTCTGTCTTTGGACCAGGCAAGGTTGACTCAGCCTTTCATTCCTTCAATGGGTCAATAAAATTAGTACCAAACATGCTTGGGGACTAAGCACTGGGGGTTCAGATAATCACCATTACAAAATATCTTCTCCAGCACCTTCTAGCCAAAGGTAAAAAAAACTGGAATGTGTACAGTTGACCTTAGCCCTTTATAGGCTGTCACACCCCTGAGTTTAGTCTTAAATCTGTTAAGTTCTGACTGCTAAAATCATTGAAAAATAATATCTATATTATGACATTAAATTGTTAGTGATATCCATTTTTACTATTAGTTTTAATATAAATAATATTCTCTATTCAACAGCCTCGTCAAGAAGCCATTATATATGAAGTTGAATTTTTGTTAAATGACATTAGATGTATGCAACACAACATAAAGAAATGGGTGAAACCTTTACCTGTAAGTTTGCTTACTTAATTCGTTCGAAGTATAATGCCAATTTTTATTTTAATTATAACATATATATGTTTTGTTTTGGATGTACAATATTTTTGCTTTAAGTAAAATTAAGAGAATTTCACAGTTTTTAGGAAGTATATTAATAAAAATATTTTCCTTTTATAATAGCAATATGTATATTTTTATTTCCTCAAAATCTGAGTGCTCAAAATAAGCAACAAATATTACTGCTTTTGAAAGCATATCTGAGCAATTTTTATTATTGAAAGTTTTTGTAGCGTCCACAACCAGTTTCAAACCGGTTTTCATCATTTACACGTACGCAATAGTATGAAACCAACTTTGATTGCTCGAGCTATTACAAACTGCTTTCTATGCAGATAAGCAAGGCAATTTCCTTTTTACAATGCTATTCTCTTATATGGTTGGAGGTACTTGTCAACTTCTATGTGCTTACTTCTGAAAATGTATTTTGAAGTGATCTTGTCTTATTTTCGATTGATTTAAAATTTTGAATATATATTTTATAAATGGATAGTGCTGCAATAAAATAAGGTGAAGATTAAAGTAAAACGTAAATAAGCATATAGACATTCATTAGATAGAGAGACTAAACATTCACACTCTTGTACAATTGAAGAAAGATAAATATATCTTTCTTATTAGAAATGAAAAAATAATTTTTCCTTCTCTGTCAACATATTATTTATTTTCTGTACCAATACAATAAATTTTGATGTTTCTGTTCAAGAAACACTTAACTATCATAATATTTCAATATTACAATTGGTCAATAGAAAGCATTTAATAATAAAAACAGGAACTATAAATAACTAAAATTTTACCAAAAAAAGGGCAGCAATTAACGACAGCCACTCTAATTATGGATAAAAAGGGTGTTCAGAGTTGTGACTTGTAAATGAATATTTTATCAACTCTGTTAGAATTCTGCAATGCTCCAACATTTTCTAAAACAGCGTTGAAACCAGTTTTTTTGTGTGAAAGGAGTTTTGTATTATCAATGCTACCTTTTTTAACTTAAATTATATTAAAATAATAATAACTTACTTATAAACTAAGTAATATTTATTTTTATATTCATTATCCTATTTATGAACAAATAAACATTTTGATGTCTTACTCTGTTTTATTGAAAATATTTTATAAATTAAAAATGTTTGAAATAATTGATATTTTGAAAAATAAAATTAATAAATTTTTTTATGTAATTTAAAAAAAAATTTTTAATTGACTTTTTTTTAAGCTTGAATTTTATTTGATTTTAAACCTTGTACTTTATGATTTAACAATATTTTATTTATCATTGAATTTGCCTTTTGCTGAAACCTTTATAAAACAATTTTATAATGTGTTTCATTTTTTAGCTTTCATAATTATAATACAACTAATTTTTCAAATTTGATGGGTTCAAATCTTCTTTAAAAGAATCGAATTGATTTTTGATGTCCTTAATTTCTTAAAGGAAATAAAAGAGCATTAACCAAAAAAATTAATATTAATTAAAAAATTAATTAAATTAAATATTATCTGTCGAAAAAGGCAATAAGTTAAAATTTAAATGAACAAATTTTTAAAAAAAGGTTTTGGAATAACAAACTAGCTCATGTAAACATGAATAAATATTTCTTAATTATACCCTTATATTTAATCTTAATGTTAGCCAATTTCTTATTCAAAACCGTTTTGAATATAGATGTAAATTACTCACTCCAGCAAAGTTCGTCACCTTAAAGTATTGAAGTAGTTACTGCAATTCCAAAGTAGTTTGTAGTCACTACATTTTAAAAAAAGTATAGTAGTAGTTAGCTAAAAAAAATGATGTAGTTTTTCTGACCACTGTCTGCAACTAAGTCTTTTAAAATGAGAGTTAAAAGATTTATAATTCTATCTTCCTAATATTAAGCACGTAGAATTAAGAATTTTTTTTAATGATTTTTGCATTTTATGCAAATTTATCTGCCATGTAAACCTTTAAAGAACAAGAAAGATGATTTATAATATGATTTATATATTTACAGACAGATAAAAATCTTATCACTCTTTTGGATGAAACTTTTGTGCAACCTGAGCCATTTGGTGTTGTGTTAGTTCTTGGTGCTTGGAACTACCCCATTCAACTATCATTAAGTCCTATGATTGGTGCCATCACTGCTGGAAATTGTGTTATCCTAAAACCATCTGAATTGGCACCCAAAACGGCTGAAATTCTAGAAACTCTCATACCAAAATATTTAGATAATGTAAGTTTAATTGTATATTTTTCTTAGCAATGCATTTAGATTTATTAATGGAATAATCCTCTATTTATATGAACTTTTCTAGAATTTATCTATGCTTGTTACATTTTATAGCGTTACTTTTTTAATTATGATTTTAGTTAAATGAATTTAATGCCAAATATGTGTGAAGTTATTTATTTGTTTGTTTTTCTTAAATCATTCACTTTTGTTATTGTTTTAAAACACCTGATATTAAGGTTTGAGGTTATTGAATAATTTGACAACCAGCAAAATTTACACTTTTGATACTTTATATTTGTAAATTTTTCTATTTATTACAATATCATTATAATTTTTAAAAAAATTGTTTTTATTTGAAGATTATTTATTTACTTTCATTCTTGCTAGTGCATCTGTAATTCTTCCTGTCTGGAAAAATTTAATTTTAAACTTTAAAACAGTTTTAAAGTTTTACAACTAATGCGAAGCTAACAAAATTATGTGTATTTTATTTTGAAAAAAAAACTGCTTTTGTTACTATGTAAATTAATATAATATGTTATATTATCCTAAAGTTTTCTTTAATAAATATAGTTATTTCTAAAAATGTTCATTTTTTATTACTTTTACAATTTCTGTTAAAAGTAAAATAAATTTTGTTAAAATAATTTTGAGCCACATTTTTGAAATAAATACAAAAAAAGACATATATATATATTTTAATTATTTTTTGCTTTTTCTTAAGCTCAATTTTTGTGTGGTATAGTTTAATTTGTTATATCAATATAATAAACTATTTTCATTAAAATTGTTAAGTTGGATTCTGTGGTGATTGACAAGAAAATATATAAAATTAAAGATGATTTTCTTAATCCTTGTATAATTTTTAAATTTCATATCATGTGTTCAAAAATATTTTGGTAGGTGTATTAGAAAAGTTACTTTTAAAATAATTTTAGGAATGTTATCATGTAGTTAATGGAGGACCTGAAGAAACAGCTGAATTAATGAAAAACGAATTTGATTATGTATTTTATACTGGCTCAACACGTGTTGGCCAAATTGTCAGAGAAGCAGCAAACAAGCATCTCACTCCTTGCACATTAGAACTTGGTGGTAAAAGGTAAGACAAGGAAAAATATTACTTTATTTTATTCCAACTTTTCATTATAATGTATAATATGCATTAAATCACTTGATTTGTAAAAAAATGATTGATTTAAGTTACCAAGAAACATTTAAACTGTGTTAAATGTGTAGGAGTCTATATATTGTAGATGCCTGGTTGCAATAGCACCTTAAAAATTGTAACTGGCACTCAATATTTTACCAAAATTTAACCTAACTCTTGTCTGAATCTAAATATTTGAATAACATTTTAATGCTGCTGGCTTCTAAAAATTGATCTTGGTTCCTAGAAAGTTTTAATTTTTGTGAACATATATATACACACACAGATGCCAGCTGCTCCTGGTTAACGAAATATTTTTAAAAAATAGTGGAGAACTGCAAACTAAAATTTGCAGATTTCTGGTTAATTTTGCCGACTTTTAAAAGACTTAGCATGACTTAACTGCAACAGAGTGGTCTATCAAATAAGCTTTTGAGTTGTTTAGAAGTAGCGGTGAGTAAAAACCCTATAAACCGAACTTACTAATCCAAGAATCATACATAAAAAGACTAACACTCAAAAATGTTTATCCCCTTTCCGGAGCTAATTGGCATCTCTGTATGTCTATATATATGTGTGTGTGTGTATATATATATAGGTGCGTGATAGTAACACAAAGAAAACACGAAAAAAAGGTTGAGAAATTATTTAAAATGATTATTATTAAAAAATATATATTAAATTATAAAACGAAAATGGAAATTTTGAAAAATTGACAACAGAAGGATATAATCAGTTCACTAGATTATATTCACAATAATTAGAGCCTTCTGATATTGCATTAATGTAACCAAAGCAAATTATATCAATACAATAGTATAAGGAACGCCAAAAAAAAAAAAAAAAATGGTTTCTTAACAAAATTTAATCAAGTGAAAACCATGATGATCAAGTGAAAAGGAATAAATGAAGAACATATTAAATTAGGAAGGAGAAAGATGTTCTGTATTGACATTAACGAACAACTTGTACAAATCCGGCATAGTTATAAATCTATTATAACAGCATAGTTGTAAATCTATTATAAATTATTTCTTCTAGTAGAGAGAGTTTGTAAGCATAAGTTTAGATCATCTTTCTCTCTCCTCCCTTTATACGTTCTTCATTTGTTTAATTAATTTTTTGTGTGTGTTTTATTCTTCTATTGTTTTCAATAAATTACATTATGTTAAGGAATCAGTTTAATATTTTTGGTTCACCTCACACCATTGTATTGATTTATTTTGCTTTGGCTATATTAATATATGATCAGAAGACACCAATTTTTATGGATATAATCATGTGAGCTGAAGTGATTATGTCTTTTGGTTGCTAATTTTTCAAAATATCCTAATTTCTTTTAATTTTCAATGATTCTTTTAAATAATTGTTTTTCTTGTTGTTCCCTTTTTGTTATCTTATAGTTTGAGTTCTGTGTACTTATTTATACACACATATATATAATATATGAATTAATGTTGATGCATACTTTTTGGCAGAATTAAGAGAGGGGCGAACTATGTGTTTATAAATCTTATTAAAACCATTGACTCAATTTCTTTAGCATTTTATATTTCAATTCATCAACTGTGTTACCAAAATCTTTTTTAAGAAAAATATTAATTATGTATTTTATATTTTTCAGCCCTGTCTATTTTGACAGTACAGTAAACTTTGATGTAGCATGTAGGAGACTTTTGTGGGGTAAATTTATTAATGCAGGTCAAACGTGTGTTGCCCCTGATTTCGTGTTATGTACAAAAGATACTCTTGAGAAGCTAATACCTGCCATGAAAAAAGTCTTGAAAGAATATTTTGGTGAAAATCCCAAAAATTCTCCTGATCTCGGACGAATACTGAATGAAAGACATTTCAAGTAAGTTACACATATTTGTTGTTTATTTTTTAATTTTGCCTAATTTTGTACCAAAGCATTAACTTAAAACTGTCACTTTTGGAATAAGAGCTTAAGTTTTTTTAATTGGTTTAACATAAATACTGTTACATTAATAAATTATTGTTATAAAATATACATAAACAAAAATGAACAAGATATTATAGTTACCTTTCAAAATTGCTATTGTGCATTATTTATCAGAGTTCTCCCTAGGAATTAAAAAAGGATTGGGTGCTTCCTCTCAAAAAAGGGAAAGGGCAATCACTTAGCATAAAAATTTATCAAAATATGTAATATTATATAACTGAATCGAACCTTAGACAATTTTTAAATTACCTTCCTATACTATTTTATGTGTTTATTTCAAAAAAATAATTCTCTCTTATTATCAAAATAAGAGAAAATTTGTAGTTTATAAAAATAATTAAAGGCATGCTAAAAGACAATCTCTATGCATAAATTTTTTTCAAAAAAAATATACTAAAAAAATGATTAATTGATAAACATCTTGAAAGCCTTTTCTATAATTTAAACTGTAAATTAAAAGAAAATAAAAATTTAAAGGTGACCTTTTTTTTTTGTTGAAAAAAAAGGTATTTTCTTAAAAAAAAATTAATTTCAAAATTGCTTAAAATTTATTAATATACCAAGCACCCCCCCCCCCCCCAAAAAAAAATAATTATGAAATTAAACGAGTTGAGGATAATCTTAACAAAGTTAATATTTGTAATAGTAATCAGAATTAAATCTATAAATACAAATAATTTTATCAATGCGTAATTATTATTTAAACAGTGAAATAATTATTGTTAAAATGGAGTATGAGTAAAATGACAGTGCTTTTAAGGGATGGCGGCTTTTTTTTACAAAAAGCGGAAAAGGGGCACATTTATATGGATCAAGAGGCAGGCAGGGTGGTCCGCCTATCGAAAAATGCTTAGGGAGAACACTGTATTCATATGCTGCCCATGAAACAATATTAGAATAAAATAATAAAAAGTAATTGAAATAGCCTATAATTCTTAGTGTGTCATTTCCATGTGTTTAATGTAACAGTATATGTATTTCCCTTTATTCCTTTATATTATTGGAATGAGTTTAGAGTAATAATAAGAAAAACATTCAATCATAAATATTATTACAAATAAGTTGATATTCTTGCTCTTTCTCAGAATATTACGGCAGGAAAAACTTTTGAGTTTGGATGGTAATGCAGTAAAGTATAAAAGAAAAAAGGAATTTTTTCGAGAAAGTTTTGTACAAATTCTCTGAAAGTTAACACAAATTTAGAAATTTTTTTAGAAAATTTACAATTTTAATATACTAAAAAAGTTTAATTGCATTTTTTTATTTATGTGTATTTTTATCAATAACTTGTGATTTCATTAAATTAAGCTGGTGTTTGAAAATGGACAAATGAATTAAGCATCTAATAATTTATATAAAACAATATAACTTTTAAAAAAAGCATTTTAACTTATAAAATAATATGTAGGACCATCAAAATGCAATTAAAATTACCCCTAATATTTTCAATTAAATATCCTTGTGAAAAGTAAATCAACAGTGAAATACATTTTAACTTATTTTTCTGCAAAATAAAAAAAAATGTGAAAGTTAAAGAGTGTTTTTTTTTTTTTTATTTATTCGATTTAACGACTACTAAATTCAATGACAAAAACAAGAAGTTTTATTTAACTTACTCAAAGGTAAATGCATTTAAGAATTTCTGTAGAAATTGATAAATAATTTTTTATTTTTTAGTCGATTATTAGGTTTAATGAAAGATGCCAATGTAGCAATTGGAGGTGATCATGATATTTCAATAAAGTATATTGCACCCACTGTGATGTCAAATGTTAAACTGACTGATCCTGTAATGCAAGATGAGGTTAGCATTTAAATGTTATTTAATATTTGATGATTTTTATAATGCATGTAAGATGTTTTTTTTATTATATATATATATATATATATATATATATATATATATATATATATATATATAAAGGGGCTATTTAATGTTTTTTCTTTTTATTTTCTGTTTTTACATGTTATTTTTACTTTTTGTGATCTATTTTATTTATTGTTATTTTTATTAAAAAAAATTTTGAGTGCTCCTCACACTATTGTATTAATATATTTTGCTTTGGCTTTATTGATACAATATCAGAAAGCACTCTGTTTTGCGGATATAATCGTGTGAGCTGAAGAAAAGATTATATCTTTTTTTTTCGGTTTTTTTAAATAAAATGTCATTTATTTATATATATATATATATATATATATATATATATATATATATATATATATATATATATATATAAACTGTTTGTTATTTTTTTACTTATTATTTCCCCCCCCCCCTTTTTTTCATATGTCTATAATTTTTCTTTGTTTCATTCTTCATTTTGAACTTATCTAATGAGTTCTGTTTACTTGCAGCTTAAGCGTAATTAATGAAACTTATTGTTTTTCTTAACTTTCTTCGTGTTTTCTTGTATTTATTTATGTATTATATATATATTTGCTGTAGTATCCATAGGTATTATAAGTATGCAAAGGAGACTGCTCTACCTATAGACATTTAAGTGCTTTGAGAAAAAGAATCAAAAGTCAGGGTACCCGGATTTCATAATTGTATATAATTTTTGACTTTTGTATTCATAATCAAAACTATGTGTAATGTACAGTCAGCAAAAAAAAAAAGATATCACCCTGAATAACTTTTGTTATAATGATCGGATTTTCACGATCTATGTGTCAATCTTAATGGTTCCCGGGGGTGACCTCAAATATGCTAATTAATTAGTGCTAACTATTAATTAAGTTACGAAATCTGACACAAAAACGTACTTTCTCTGAATAAACATGTATTTTCTTTTACATATTTGGATTCCTAACCTTCAAAATATAGGGGGTAGCCGCAATCTGGGAAATGTGGTCCCCATAGTTTGGTCAGGAGAGCGATCCAAAGTTCGTACCCCTTAATGTTAATTTCGCTTTTTGCGTTTTCAGTCATATTTTCAAAACTAATGAAGCAATTCAAAAAAAATTGCACCCACTCATAAAACTCATTTACCCAAAGATAATTTCATGAAAAAAATAATTTTTAATAATTATTAATTATTTTTTATTATTTAATTAAATTGAGGATGAAAAAATTTTGAATTATAAGGTATGAATTTTTTTATACCATAATAATATACATATTTTTCAATAGAAAAATCTAAAGTTTCAACTGTTTTTATTTATTAGAAGCTGAAAAAAATTAAAATTAATTATTTTTAAAAAAATAATTTGGCGACAATAAAAAAAATGATTAAATGGGGCGATTAATATTAAAATGTGATAAACTTGCGAGGAACTTGACTTCGCGCGCGTAGTGTAAAATTTCATTCATATTTTTTTCGCTAATAATCGTTTGCTAATCTTTTTATTTTTATTTCTTTCAAACTATAAAATACGATGTTTCTTTTTAGTCATTTAAAGTGTATTTATAATTTAGTAAAGAAATTATGAATAAAACATTTTGAATAAAAAACACTTTATTCAACGAATGTCTAGTTTTATAAAGGCGTGCTTCTGATAGAATATGATTATGCACCAGATTGTGCTTACTTAATGTGATTATTTTTTAATTTTTGATTTTCTTTTTCAATAACTGATACAATTTCAATAATATACACACGTATGCATAGATTTGGAATAATATATTTATCAATTTCTTGAATATATATTTTATAATTATTAATACGAATGCGTAGTCAACATTTTTAATCATCTTAAAACTTCCCCCGGTGGCTGAGCGGTAGCGCTTCGCCCTGTCGTTCCTCGGGCCGGGGCTGACTCAGCCTTTCATCCCTTCAGTGGGTCGATAAATAAGTACCAAGCATGATTGGGAACTAAACACTGGGGGTTCCGCGTTCGGCTGACCACCTGACCGGAACATCTGCTCCTGCACCCCAGAGCCCTAGGTCCAGAAAACTGAGATGGGCATAGGAGGCCTTGGCCCTCCATGGGCTGTCGTGCAGCTGAGTTTAGAGTAGAGTTTTTTAAAACTTCTTTACATCTTATATATCGCCTTAATCTTAAAATAAATTTGTAAATTACCTGTCTATGCGTGTTTCGCAGAATATTTTTCTAACTTTTTTATTGAATTTTAATGCAATTTTTTTTAAAATTCTATTATGTATATTTTTTTCCAATAATATACTAATCAATTGTTTAAGTACTTTAATTTATGTTTTTCTTTAAAATAAAATTACTTTTTAAATTATTGCTAAGTTCTTATTGAAAGAAAACTTAAAATTATTGCCAGCTATCTGAGAATTAAATCTTGTTAAGAAATTAAAAATATTCTACTGATCACACTCAATATCATTCGAAGCAGAACAGCTGACTATTTACTAAAAATACTATTGTTTACGAAAAATGAAGATAAATTATTAATTTTATTTTTTTTATTACTTCTTATTTATTCGAGTAATGAAAAGTAAATGCGTATGTGCGCACAGGGGAAAAATTTAACAGATTGTTTTGTTTTTTAAATGAACAAAAAACTATGGGCATGCAATTTTAATTCAACATTCAAAGTTAATCTTGTGCGCTAACCCTTTTAAGTTACCCTTTTGTCTTAAAAAGTTGAAAATATTTTCTTTAAAAGTTGTTTGTATAATTTCTCAACTTTTGCACAGTTAAAAAAAATATTGCTATATCAGGAAAATGTTCGATATGCCTTGTTTTGTTAAACAACTACTAAAATAAAAAATTGCAAAAAGATTTGAAAAATGTGCTATTTTTAGAATCATCATCTCAAAAATTGTTCTTTTACTCCATTTGACTTTTTTCTTCTTAAATAACTTATAATCATAGTTTTAACACACGTTTTGAAGAAATTATGTATGCAAATTTCTCCTAATATTTCGTAATAAAAAAACAAGAATATTAATGATTTATTTATACAGTGAAACCTGCCAAGTTGACCACACTTGTAAGTTTTACACCTGAATAAGTTGACCTCAATTATCAAGAACGGAAATTTTCCTACATAATAAAGAAGCAAAACCTTTGTAACTTGACCACCTGTCTATCTTGTATGTTGACCACTGAAATAAGTTAATTTTGTCTAGGAGTATTATGAAATTCTATTCTAAAACCCTCATAAATTGACCAGAAAAAAAAATTCAGAAAATTTTCTGTCATTTTGCAATGTATGTTAATATTTCACTTGCTTGGTGAAATAGTGTAAAAAGCTAATCTAAACCCTTTTGTGAGTTGACCATCTGGGGAAACTGTAGGGAGTCAGCTTTTGACCATTTCGTTCTATCATTCATTGAAAACAGGTGTGTTAGTTGAAAAGTTGCTCTTCCAGTTGCAATAGAGAGCAAATAGGCTTGTATGTGTAGTAATAACAGAATAAATTTTGAAGTGTTAAAATAATTTTGTTTTGTTAAAGTTTTCAATGTTTTCGTGTTCTGATATTTTAAGAAATTATTTTTATTAAACACTTCACATGCATAACTAACAAAATAATTTTTTTAAAAAAGTTAGTTAAATATTAAAATTATTTCTGTGTAACAAATTGAAATTCGTTTAGGTTTAAACACATTTCTTGAGATATTCATTTGGCCATTTGCTAAATCAAATTTTTAAGTCAAGTAAAAAAAAAAAAATTTAATGTATAGCAACATGTAGGAAACGAAAAAGTAAACAATGTCCCACCCCTTCTATAAGTTGACCACTTGTCTACGTTGGCCACTAAAACAATGCACATGAAGTGGTCAACTTACCCAAGTTTTACTGTAATTGTTTCATTGAACCAGAGTAGTTAATTGTTTTCGTAATAATCGGCCTTACAACTATTTAACTTAGATTCTTTGGACTAGGCGTCACTTCATGCATGTCTTTCGAGATTGAAATTTCAAAGATACAATGTAAAAATTACAAGAATGCGTAAGCTGGTTTCAACTAACAAAAAAAAAGGGACAAAATCGTTGGCAAAAGAAGTTATCTCATGAAAAGAGTGTCAGAGTTGAAAAATTATTGTAAAAACTGTAACAATTGTTACTCTTGTTTAATTAAGGGTATTATAAACCTAATTTTCGTTTAATCATGTTTTTTAAAGAACTAACGAAAGGAGTGTGTAAATAACATCAACTCTTTTTACTGCAAAAGTTTACTTAATATCATTTGCAAATATTAAGAAGTACAAATTCTTGACTTGCTCCTTAAAATAAAGTTTTATTTTAATCGTAGTTGAAGAAGTACGGATATAGTTAAGGGAGGTATGCGACATTCGGAAAAAAAAAGTCGTGTGATAGAGATAGTTTTAAGCAGAACGAATTAGTTCTTTTAATTGAAATGCTGACAATATCATTACAGCATTTTGGTTAACAAGTGCCATGAAAAAAGGTTCTGAACTTAAGATATGGATTTTAATATATTTTCCTATTTACATACCTCCTTGATCTCCGCACCGTTTTAATATTCTGTAAAGCATAAAATGAAATAATGTTGAATAAAAAAATAGATTTCAAATGAAATATTTTATTTTCCTTAATACAGGGTATCTGTTACATTTTAGATTTTCAAATTCATAACTTTTCATGTCTAATTCCAAGAATTTTCATGATTTAACGAAGTTACTATTTTCTCCGATAAAAACAGAATAATAAATTCAAAAAGCATTATAATCACATTATATAAAATAGGTATAACCAAAACACTGCAGTAAGAACGCACTTTAATACAAAACCCCTCTATTTAAGCTTTTAGCTCAATTTCCGCTTTTGGTTTCATATTTTGTAATGTGGCAATCTTTTTCGAAAATATTTTAAATAATTCTTTAAAAATTTCACGTTCATGTAATAAGTTCATTTGAATTCGCAGCTCGCTTTATAGATTTCGTTTCATGTTTTATTCTGTTTCTTCTTTATACTTAATTTTCTGATTTCGCTTGATATTTTTACTTATTGTGTTCCATTATGTTTGTAATTTTTTTGTAAAATTTTTTTGAGTGCTTCTCAAACTATTGCATTGATATATTTTACTTTGGCTATATTGATACAATAATAGAAAGTACTATTTTTTTGCTGATATAATCGTGTAAGCTGATGAAAAGATTATATCTTTTATTTTCCGGATATTTTTAGAATTTTTTTTCCGGTTTCTTGCTGTTTTATTTTTTATTATTATTTTTCTTCCCCCCTTTTTTATTGTTCCGTAATTTTTCCCAAGTTTTTTCTACATTTTGAACTTATTTACTTATTTTATGAGTTCTATTTACTTGCAGCTTATGCGCAATAAATAAAACTTATTATTTTTCGTAATTTTCTTCGTGTTTTTTTTGTTTTTATTTATTATGATATATATATATATATATATATATATATATATATATATATATATATATATATATATATATATATATATATATATATATATATATATATATATATATATATATCAAAATGCTTTTAAAATGCCTTATAACATTTATTAAGTTTTACAATTTTATCGAAAATAAATACCGTGATTTCTATAAAATTTTGCGATTATGCATCAGAATAGCTATCTTTTTTCAGGTCCACCTTTGCTTGATCACTTTTTTTTCCTTTCCTAAGAAACTCGAAGTGCGGGGCAAAAGCATTTAACCCTACAACTCTTCATAAATTTATGATAACTTATGAAAATTTGGTTTTAATTCAAAACTGTCATACAAATTACATTAAAACAGCTTTACAAAAATAAATAATGTCAGATAAAAATTCAAAGATTCTATAATCTTGGAGAATCAAAAATAATTTATTAATTTATTTAAATTTCCTTTTTAAAGGAGATTTTAAAAAAAAAAAAAAAAAAAGCCCAGAAAGCAACGTGAAAAATTCTTTTGGTTGCTTAGCAACGAGAAGCACTATCTTTTCCCATCTTGTCATTCATTCAGTTTCTTTATGGTTGTTATAAATTATTTCCCCTTCTATGGCGAGGTAATTTGGCATATTTTTAAACCATCGCCAGATATATAAATCCCTATTGCGACCTAATTTACAACCCATTTTTTTCGAAATTTTGTCTACCCCCCCTATTTTAAGGGTCAGGATTCCAAATATGTAAAAAAAAATACATGTTTATTCAGAGAAAGTACGTTTTTGTGTCTGATTTCGTAACTTAATTAATTGTTAGCACTAATTAATTAGCATATTTGAGGTCACCCCCGGGAACCATTAAGATTGACTTTTAGATCGTGAAAATCCGATCATTAGAACAAAAGTTATTCAGGGTGATATCTTTTTTTTTTTGCTGACTGTACCTACAGGCCATAGATATTTAACATACCATAGATATTTAACACACAGAAATGCCTCTTGAAGTATGTAAATACATTTTTTTTTATTATTGCCTTCATTATTAATGTTTCCTTAATTTTTAGTGTTAAAAAAAGTTTTTTATTACATGTATAAAATTATGTGATTTTTAGTTTGTAGTTCTAAGATATAAATATCCATTAGGTTAAATTCCTGAATTATATATGAATGCTTTACTTGCCATATGCTTGATTAAGTGCAACAAATTCAGCAGATTTCTATTGTAAAATATTAACAACACTGAATAACAAAATGTTTTTAGCTATGCAATAATTGATAAATTATTTCAGGTTGTTATTAATCTTTGTTTTATGGAGCTATTCAATTTGAAGGAAGACATTCATATTAGGAATATTGTTTTATTTTGAGGCATTGACAATTTCTAAAAATCTATTTTCAACATAAGCACCGAGTAAAAGTTAACTTTCAAAGCACTGAGTGAATGACATCTGTAAAAGAAATAAAATTACTCAAAAAAAAATTTTTTTTTTTTTTAATTCAACTTTCTACTTATGCATTTTTGAAACTATTCAATTGAATTTTGATTGATAATAGAAGAGCAGATATTTTTTTCCAGTTATGTGAAAGTAATGATTGTTCGTTTAGATTGATCATAATTTTGTTCATATTTAAACCATATACTGATTGTACCTTGGTCAGAAAAGCATGTTTTACCTTGTGAGTCTCAAGATACACCATATGCATATTTTTTAATAATTTCAATACCTTCTGCTAAAAGGATATGTGTTCTAATTATTTGCAATCTTTCAACTGAAATTTTCATCATGCAAGAAATGTTATTTTAATATAATAACTAGATTTTCGTTTATTGTATTACTAAACATTTATATTTGTTTTATGGAAATATTTAGATTAATATTTGTATTTTATGAAGAATATTAATGTTTGTAGTTAATTTATAAAAGAATATTTAGTTAATTTACATAGTATGAATTAGATAGTAGCAAACTTTTTCTAAAGCATGTAACTTTGTTGCCCGCATTTTTTTTCTCCCTTAAATAACTATCTTCAGTATTCAAAACCAAGCAATTCATTACTTTTAATAATATTAATTATGTTTTCAATTTTTTAAAAATTATTATGAAACTAGTTATATTTCCATTCCTATAAAATATTAAATCTAACATTATTAAATAGCGAATATGACGTTTAAGAAATGTGGTATTAATGTCCAACATTCGTGTTATAATAATATTTCTTACATGCTTGAGAAATGATTCATTCTCGCTCACATTTGCTCCTATTCATTATGATTCAACCTTACTTGTTTTTATGTATAAGGTTTAAAATAAAAACTTTTATTTTTCGTACAATACTTATGCAATAAGTATTTTTTTACCTTGTGTTTTAAAAAATTAATTTGTTAGCATAAAATTGTTTAAAATATACAACTTTTGTCTAAAGTATGTGATATGTCCTAAGACAGTTTTACCTTAAGTGGCTAAACATTTTGTTTTCAAATTATTTTTGCTGGAAAAAATATCTGATGGAGGAAAACATTTGTGTAATTAAATATTTCTTTTATGTTTTAAAATTAACTATAAATGCCGTAACTAAAAATTAAGTTATAAAAATACATCTTTGGATCCCCACATTCCCCTACATATATATAACTCTTGGACTTAAAAGCAACCTAATCAATCCAAAGTGATGAATTCATGAAGGAGAACCAGTTTTTCAACAATAGTCGCTGGCTAGGTCAGCAATTGTGTCTGATTAGAATTTAAGTAATTTTTGTTAATGTATGAAAATGCCAATCTTGTATATTTTGTTTTAGTGACATAAGCTTTATTTTTTTTATGAGTTGTTCAATTACAAAACACATAGAAATTCTATAGTTGTCTAATTAAAATTTTATGTATTGTATCACAAAAATATATAATACTATTTTATTTTCCCTCCTAAATTAAGCATATTTTTTGCTATATTTCTTTTGTGTAATTTCTTTGGTATCTGAGTTTCATTTTTCTAATTATTTAGTTTTAATTTTTCTAGATATTCGGACCACTTTTACCAATAGTTACGGTAGAAAGTCTTGATGAAGCTATTGATATTATTAACAGCAGGTGATTCCATATTATTATTAAAATATTGTTTGCCATAGTGTATGTTATTTTGATATAAATTTAATTGGTTTAAAAATATACCTTGAAATTTATTTCTTTGGAACTATATTATTTAAATTATATAATATTTTTTCATTTTTATATCTCTCATTAAATTATTGTGAAAGAAATTATAAATTATGTATAATATATTTAACATAATTTTTTCTCATAATTTAAAATACATATTTAACATTATTTTTAACTCTTTTAATTTGTTTAATAAGCCATTAAGTGCACCATAATAATAAAACAAAGAATAAAGCTTTTCAAATTATTTAAATAGAGTGATTAGAATCTAAAGTGAATCATTGGGTAAAGTACAAAATCTCCATCTTAGACAATTTTCGGCTTTACACAAAGATAATACCTGTTTTAAAAATAATTCAGATAAGATGTATACTTTTTCTATCCCTGGAAAATATTTAATTAATTCTATAAAAATTAGAAGGTTAAAAAAAATTTTATATTATGACTAATAATAAATATATTGCATACAATCATAAAATACATTTATATTTCTATATTTTCTAATTTTACACTGCTATTAAAACTACTTTGAGGTAATAGATCCAGTCAATATTTCACTTATCCCATATTGAAATATATTTTAATGGATGGATGGAGAAGGCAGAACTTTCGTAAAATTTGAAGCTATATCCTTAAACAACCAGGGGTAATTGTGACACAAAGTGAAAAACCCTGAAACTTTTATGCGCAAAAATCGCGATATTGGATTTTTAAATTGCGAGAATATAAGTCGAGATATAAGATTTTTAAATCTAGTGAATATGAATCACAATGCGTCACTTTTGAACCAGGCAAATACGAAAATGGATGATTGGTATTAAAATAGCGTGAATAAGAATCACGATCTTAGCAGATTCCATTGCAGTTTCAAATATTCACAATTACAAAAATCTGCCAAACCTTAAGAATCGTATGTATGTAAATGTCTCTTTAACGGGATTTAGCAAGCGTTTCAAACTTTTGTTGGATCCGCAAACTGATAGTCTTAAGGTACGTGGAATGCTGGGATATTTGTTAAAAATCACATACACTTCAACCCTCCCAGTGTTGAAAGAAATCAATCTAAGATGTTAGGATGCCAAAAAATCAGAACATTTTGACCTAAAATCGATCTTACTGAACTAGGCTAAAAAACAGAAAAAATAGGATTTAATCAGAACAGTTGGTAGCTATGTAATTATCGACAGCAATTATGGTAATTTAAATTTAAACATCAACGTTTAAGGTACTAATTTTTTTTATCAGTAAACTTAGTAATGTATTGTGATGGATTTATGATTAAATCAGCACAAATAAAACACACATTTTATTGCACAATTCGATTATCATAGTAATGCAGATTAAAAATATTGGGAATTTCAAAACCATGTAAAGTTGCAAAGCAATAACTGTTGAAAAAAATGATAGAAGAATAGCTTGGATTTACAGGGAAATTGACACAAATAAAGAACATTGAATGTAATTATTAAAATATGCAATTCAAAACTAGCGAATCATAATAATATGGTATTAAAATTATTGAGATTTTAAAAACTACACAAAAATATTACAACAACTGCCAAAAACGCAATCAAAAAGTTGTTTAGTCTCGGAATAACGAAGAAATGGAAAGAAAATAAAGTGCATCAAAAAATAACTATTTCAAAATTTGCATATCAGAATAATATTATGTTAAGATTCTTAAGACTATGTTGAAATCTGTAGTAATAATCACCAAAGAAACTATCAAAAATCTACTTATATTTCCAATAAAATGTCTGCAATTCAAAATTCCCAGCTTCTTTTCAAAGAAGAAAAAAATTATAATAATTATTTTTCATTGTGTACAGTCTAGTGGGTCACATGTTGTGCACTTTTGCAGTTTAGTTCTTTTCACTTGCTAATTTTGCTTTTAGATAGTCTTAGTAAATGTATTTGCATGAATTATCAATATGTTAACAATTTTATATTTGAACTTAGGGATAAAGCATTGACTTTGAATATCTATTCTAAAAATCCAAAGACGATTCGCAAAATTATTGAAGGCACATCAAGTGGAAGTGTGTGTGTCAATGATTCGATTGTAAACCTCTCTAGTAAGATATTATTTTATTCTAATTAAATAAATTGCCTGTATTCTTTTTAATGAAAAAACTAATTATTTATCTTATTGTTTAGTTGAAGCTCTTCCTTTTGGTGGAGTGGGTAAAAGTGGTATGGGTGCATATCATGGAAAATATTCTTTTGATACATTTTCTCACAAAAAGGCTGTATTGATTCGAAACTACTCCATGATTGGAGAAAAACTTGGAGAGTAAGTGGAAGATATTAAGTGCTCTATTGTTTCTTGAAAATATCTAAACACAGTCAAATTTTAACTTATAATAACAATACTACATCCAGTGTTCCAGATCCCTAAGTGCTTTTAGAAAGGCGATCTGCCCTGCAGGCCTTTTGATCCCTATAAATGTGACATTTTTGTAAAAATAAGCTGTCCATCCCTTAAAAACACTGCCTTTTTATTCTTATTCCATTTTTAAAAAAGTTAATTCATTGTTTAAATAATAATTACCAGTTGTTAAAAAATTAATTTTTTTAGGTTTAATTCTAATTACTATTACAAATAATTACTTTGTTAGGATTAATCTCATGTTCAAATTTTATGAGCTTCTCTTCTATAATAATATTAGTAAATTTTTTAATCTTTAATGTTCATTTCCCCATAACTTTCAGTTTAAATTATATAAAAATCTTTCAAGTTGTTTATCAATTAATAATATTTTTTAATTTACTTTTTTGAAAAATAATTTATCATTTTTCTGTTAGAGATTATCTATTAGCATGCCTTTAACTATTTTTATGAATTACAAATCTACAAATTTTACTCTTATTCTGATAATGAAAGAGAATTATTTTTTGAAATATACACATAAAATAGAATAAGAGGGTAATTTCAAAATTGTTAAAAATCAAATTCAGATATTATATAATAACTATTTTTCAGTTATTACCTGTGATAATTTTTTACGGTGTTCAAATGATAATATACGGTGAATAAATACCCTTTTGAAACTTATTGTGTCCTTTTTTGAGAGGCAGCGCTCTTCCCTTTTTTATTCATAGGGAGAACTCTGCTACATCTATTTACTGAGAAACATTTGTTTGTTTATTTATTTTATCACTCTGATTTTGAACTGCTTTATGCTATAGCATATTAGTAAGGTGCTAGAATTGTATCAGATGTAGGCCTCCGTAAGCTTTTTAATAGTTTTTTTTGCTTTGTGTGTATGTGCAGTTTTTATAACTAATAGGACAATAAGTCTATTTTTCTGGTAGTCTGATTAGTTTATTTTTTTAGAGTTAAATATAATATTGTAATAAGATCAACTGATTCTTCAACAAAAACCTTTTAAATATAGTGTAAGTAGGAATTAGAAAACAACTCACAAAAAAAGAAAGCGTGAAATCATTCATGTTTTTGTTATTAAAACTTTTTGAAATTCTTTAGGATTATCTTTTAAAACATCCTTAAGTCGAAATTTAAGGTGGTAAAGAAATAATAAACTATATGTGTATTTATGAAATTGAATACAAAAATGAAAAAAAAAAACAGTTTCTTTTTATGTTATGAAAAATTAATTTGCTTTCCCTTTCATCTTGTAGTCTGAAAAAAAGTCACCAGTTATTTGTTAAGGTTTCCAAGTTAGTTTTTGCTAAACACAATAAATAAATTACTAAAATTGTCAAATTTATTGTACTTTTATGAATTATTAATGTTTCATTTTAGATTGTAAATTTTTCCATTTAAGAAGAAATGATTTTTACCTCCTGAATTAAGTTTTCAATATTTTTTTTAATTGATGTAAATGTTAAATTTATATCGGCAAAATCTACTCTCTGTATTTTTTTTCTTCTTTTACTTTCAACCTATAACTGAAGCACGATCTTGTAAGATATTTAACTCCAAGGAGAGAACTAAATTTTACTACAATAAGGGATAAATATTTAAAACAAAATAAATAAAAAAAATTCCAAAAAAAAAACTTACAGTTTGAATAACTTTCTAATCAATTAGAATTTTGAAAAATATAGTTTTTGACTTAGATTTTGCACAGCAGAACAAAATGTAACAATTATTTTTGATTTAAACTAGAACAAAAAGCAGTTTTCACACCTTTAAAGAAATTAAAAGAATGTTACCTATCAGAAACATGTATCCTAATTTAATTTAATGACATTATAGAGCTCGATATCCACCTTATTCAGAAAGCGGTGAAAAGTTTTTAAGAAGATTGTTAAAGAATAGACCTGGCATTATTCCTTCTCACATGGATTATGTTGGAGTGTTCCTGATTGGTTTTGCTTCTGCAATTATACTGAAAGTCATACTACATGTAAGTTGGTCTATATTATTAGCATTTAAAATAGATTTGGTTCATCAGATAAATTATGAAATTTAATTAACTTGCTCATAATATTATAAAACGGGTGATCCAAAAGTCAGTTTACTTTTTAAAACCTTATAATTCTTAAAAACTATTTACAATAAAATAATGTGGTTTGCTCAGAAACATGGGAGATTTTTTCTCCCTTCTTAATAATGAAAAATATATATTTGTTTCATTTACTTTAAACAATAAAAGTGTTTTAACAATATATCTGTTAAATGTGTTTCCCATCCTTGAGAATTACAGCCATGAGACGATGAAAGAAACCCTACACAGCATTAAAAATCATTTCAAAGGGTATACCTTAAACATAGTGGTGTATAGCTTCTTATATTTTAACCAGAGACTCTGATTAAGGCCGATCACTATATACCCGTGACTTTAAATATCATCACACAAAAATGTCACAAGTTGTTAGATATGTAGACCTTGGGGTGCCATGCGTGTGGAAAACAATGTCTGAGGACATGGTTGTCTCTGAATATCGATCTCAGAAGTGTCTTGACAGGAGTAGCTATATGTGGAGGTGCTCCATCCTGCAGAAATATTATTGAATGAATTGCTTGCCTTTCTTTCAAATAAGGGATTACTTTATTTTTTAATAGTGCTTCTTTATTTCTTAATTGAGCTTCATATATGACTTTATTTTTTCATAGTGCTTTAATAGCAAGTCATATAATAGAGCTTTACCTCAGACAGAAACTGTTTGAATTGTGCCAGCATACAGTTCTTCAAAGAAAAAAGAACCAATGATTAATGATGCCGTAAAAACCATGCCAAACAGTCATTTTTTGGTTATGAAGTAATTTTTCAACAATACTGTGTAGATTTTTACTTGCCCTTATATGACAATTGTGTGTTAATGCTTTTACTTAGTGTGAAGTAAGCCTTGTCTATCCACAAAACATTTTAAGTCAATCTGGAACATCCTTTATTTGCAAAATTTTGTAATAATTTGCAAAAGATATAAGTCTCTTAATTCAACTGCAACACCATCTCTAAGTCAAAAATGTAACTAATATTTAAAAAAAAATTCCCTATGTTTCTGAGCATTATGTGCAAATTGTATGGTTTTATTGCAAATAGTATAAGAATTATAAGGCTTTCAAAAGTAAATTGACTTTTGGATCACCTGATACTTTTCAATACTCTAAAAAATAAAAAAACTAGATGTAGTTAATTTAAATTTCAAAATTTCTGTCTTAATGCACTTTTTCTTACCAGTCTTTAAAGAGAAAATATAAAAAATGAAAATTACATTTATAAGAAGAAAATTCAGTTTAAAATTATCTTTATAGTCTATTTTTTATAAGCTTTAAAAAAAAAAATTCTTTTAAAAGTTCCTTGTTTTAAGGTTGCTTTGTTATATTATTTCTAAATATCTTTTAATTTGCATGCTTTCCAAAAAATATTTACTATATAATAAAAAAAATTAAATTTTTAATATTTTATAAACAAATAAATAAGCATTTTATTTAAATAAAAAACTTATCTAAATAAAAACTGCTTTTTAAGAAATCTTTATTTTTCTTATTAATTCTATTTATATATTCATAACTTACAAAAACAACCAAAAGTTTAATAATTAAGCTTGAGCATTATAATTGTAATATTTTAATTATATTTTTTACAACATATACAAATTTGTAAATTAAATATTTATAATTATATCAATAAATTTAAAATATGTAAATGAGTCCAAATTAAAGATCCTAGCTGACCATCACAAGATGAGCTCTTAATCAGGTTGCTTTTATCGAGGTCATGGGCTCATCTTCAGAATTGTCCGACAGTATACATTTAAAGAAAAATGTAAAACAAATTTTATTGTTTTGCTAGCTGGGAACAAACTCACAATCTCTTGGCTGTGGGCCAGGATAGCCTGGTCGGTAGGGCGCTGGGCCCATATCCAAGAGGTCGTGGGTTCGATCCTTGCCGGCCGAAGAGTCCCCCTGTAGTAAATGGTGACTGATGCACGTTAAATCTGTCGAGTCTCAAAGTCCTCCATGTTCCCACAACAAATCCATACCTCTGGGGGTACTGATCCAGGAGTTTCCTTGTCTGCTGGATTGGTTCAAAATTACAAGGCTACGGAGTTGAACGTAAGTAGTCGTAAACCCATGAAATTGGGTTGGCTGTTCAACGACGGTTATAAAATAAAATCTCTTGGCTGTGAATTTCGGTGAACTATCATTAAATTTTTTTTGTTGCTAGAAGTGTTATGCTGCATTCTGAGCTAACATTTAGTATAATAAACATAAAAATGCATGCTCCAAAATGATTATTTATTCACAAACAAAGAAGTACAGTGCTATGTTGAAAATTATGCCAAAACTGAACTTCATATTATCCTCAACATTGCTAAACATGTTGAATAATGGTAGGACTTTTTGAAAATGTATACAATTCTTTTTGTAACAATAATTTTTGGTTGTATTATGAATCTAATATTTTTTAACATCCTTTTTTATTTATTTTTATACAGTTTGCTGGTGTGTCGTACTTTTAGCTTTCTGATCAGAAAATGTGTCTTGTGTCCAATCCTTTTGGAAAAGATAAATTTTCAGCATATTTTATTGTATAAGATCTTTTGTTTTTAATTTGACAAAATAAGAATTATATGCTTACTTGACAAACATTGCATGATGTTTTATATAAACTATTAGCTAAAATTTGTTGAAATCATTTAATATCATGTTGAAGATTTAGTTTATTGCTGTGATATAAGCTCTTTAGTTATTTTCCCTAATTGTTGTGTATAATGTTGTCTAAAAGTTTTTCTTCTTCACAATATGTTTTATTACATATGCTAGCGGCATAAATATTTATTACAATGTTGTTAAAGCTAATTCATTGTAATTAAATAACAATATTTTTATGATTTTAAGATAAGCGTGTAAATAAACTGAATTTTCTTTTTAATATCCATTTTAAAAAAGTATTTTGTTCCCATTTTCTTTATATATATATATATATTTAAGCAAATTTACATATATGTGGCAATAATTTAATGGTATTATGTCAGTTTAAAGTTACATATTACATTTAATTTAATCACAATTTTAATGTGCCATGTATAATGTATTAAAATAAGAATATTAAGGTGCAATTTGATTCAGCTGACAACGTACATTCTTATTCGAATCGCAATAATGATGTTTATGTGATTAAATATATCTAACTAGTATACATGATTCAGTCTTTCTTTATTGTATATATATTTCTAATGTCTAAAAATATTTTTATACTATGCTTGTATAAATATGTGCTCTTGTCTTTTTATATTTGAACACAATAAAGGATTATATCGAAACATTTTACTTTCCAAGTAACATAAAACACAACATTTGAGTCACAAAACTACAACTGATATGTGACAAATGCTCTTTGTAAATCTAATTGCTCTTATTTAGCAATGTAATATCAATAATACTAAGTGAATACCTGAGATTAGTTTTATGCACATATGAATTTAAAAAATAAAAATTCAATACTCTTAACAATGGAAACAAATCATAAACTCTTCAGTTTTTTTTTTTTTTAATCTTTATTTCATATTTTTTTTTAACTCTTTATTTTTATGTTATCTATCTAACAAAATTATTTTCTGATAACGAAAATTTATTGAGGGGCAATTTTTTTATTATACAGGATTATATACAAGGTCTGGCTATTAATTTCCAGGACTCATGGAATAACTCAGAAGAAAAAAAAGTTAGACACATAGTCATTTAATATTATTCGAAGTAATCCCCATCAGCCGTAATACACGTCTGTGCCCGGCTGTACAAATTTCGAAAAGAAGTTTTAAAGTCCACTTTTGGAATGCTCTTTATTAGTGACGTTACAGTTTTCGTGAAGGCTTCGACATCCTGAAATCTTGTTTCCTTCGGTGAATTTTTCTGCTTAAGAAACAGGAAAAAGTGCGTGCTAGATCTGGTGAGTATGGTGGATGCTGCGACTCAACGACACCATGCTGAGCTAAGAATCGCCTCAGAGGCAAACGCAATGTGTGGACGCAAACTTTTTCAATTGCTTGTGTGCGGATCATTTTCCACGCTTTCGCGTTCAAAAGTGTTTAAACCATTCAAAAGTTCTTGAGCGAGATAATGCTTCCTTGCCATAAACTTGTTGTAGGTTTCTGCAGCTGCCTTGCCCAATTTGAAGCAAAATTTAATGTTAATTCTTTGCTTCATTTCACTTCGACAACAGGAATTTAAGAGCTCCGTTTTAATGCGCCTTTCCACGAGAACCACTCACTTCAGAATGGCGCCGATTGCACTGCACATGCGCAAGAAAACACTCTTCAATATGCAATTATTAGCGCCATATTCCGGCTTTTCTTTCTCCTACAGTTACCTCAGTCCTGGAAATTAATAGTCAGACCTTGTACAATACTAATGCATATGTATATTTTATGCATATTTGAAATATTGCTTGTAACAGTGTCTTAATTCTAGTAAAACAAAAATTTGTTTCATCATAGTTTTTCTAGTAATTAAATTTTTTATTCTTTCTTATATTTTTGGGTGTTCTGTTCATCAAAAGAATCTTAATCAAAAAGTGATTGATTGCTTAAAGATTGATGATCCGAGCATAGAACCCTGTCATGTAGCAGGGAAGCATTAAGCACTAGCAATCGACTGCTGCGCCTCCTTAAAATATGTTTACAAATACTTATGAGCACTTATGTAATAGCAACTAAAATTTGTCATAATCTGCAATAATATTAAATAAGGCAGAACAAGGTGTAAGACCATATTTAATACAGGTTACAGAGACACGAGATTGTTTTGGATGTACAAGTACCAAAACAAACTATTGTCTTTGTAAGCTACACATTGTTAAACTGTATATAATTCTACAGCACAAAGATGCTCTTTTTTTTTTCTTTGAGCATTTTTAAAATAATGAAAGAAAAAATCAAACATTTTTTTTTCTTTTTTTATTTTAGAACATGACATAAATAGTATTAAAGATTTAACATTCAACGATTCACACATCAACAAAGCCAGATATAAAAATTGTTAATACTTGTTTTAAATCACTTAAAATTGATTACTGATGACAATATAAGAAAATAATAACACAAATGATTCAAGAATAAAAAAAAATAGAAATATTTATTACTAAGTAATTTTTTAAAATTCAGAATTAGTTAAAAATGAAGTGTAAAATTCATACCACTTTGACAAACTTTGCAAGTTTCAATGGGATCATTTAAAATAAGAAATGCCTGGAGTTGTAATATCCATGCACATAAAACATTTCCCCATTTTTATACAAAAGTAAAAGTACTCTTAATAAAAAGCAGATATTAAAAACTTGTGACAGATTCATAAATTTTGAACATCCAGTATCCAATTACAAACATCAATAAAAGTACAACATTTTACAGCAAATCTAAGATAAAGTATATTTAATCATCCAAACTCTGTTTTGCAAAGCACAGTATGCCCATTGAATAACAAGTGGGAAAACTAGTTATCTGTGCTGAAAACAAAAATATTGTCCTTCAAACGAGTTTGGGGTGAACAGTTAGAAGGTTAATGCAATATAAATCACTGAAGTAGAATTTAACTAAATTAAACAAATTACTGTTTTTTTAAAATGTTTACCTTTCTTTTAATTGGCATAAAACATTTTAAGTTGAATATTTTGTTCTTAATTAATGAGAACAGGAAGAACAATTATGATATATTTTAGATTGTTAAATTAATCTTTATGTACACAGACCATATAAATTTTCACAAGCATAAATATAATACACAGCTCTAAAGTATAAAACAACATATTATAATATCATGAAATATCACTACAAAATAACAAGACTAGATGGCTTATTATATATTTAAATTTAAACAATTTGTAAGTGAAATTGATAGTTGATAGGAACTTTCTAAAAACAAAACTAATGACAGTCAAAAACATCATAACAGACTTAAAGAATATTATTCAATATTTCATTTAATAAATTTCAGAATTTTTTTTTTTTAATTCTCTAGGCATCAAGTGAAGATATTTTCGAACATACGCAACACATTAAATACCATAGAAAAAAATTGGTACTCTGCGTAGGATAAAAGCTAAGAAAAGAAAATTAATACTCAGAGTTCAGCAACTGAGGTAAATGGGTTGTATAAAATATCCAATAAAATGAAAACACTTTTTTATTTTGTAAACAAAAGTATATAAAACGACAATACACAGCAGAAATATTTGACATTTTAGGAACACTTAGTTTAAAATTAGATTATATGCCTCTATTAATTGCATGCATTTCAAATTTCTGTATAGTGCTTTATTTTTAGCTTGTGGATAAAGCACAGGCTTTACTAGAAATAAAATAATTCCTTGGAGAAAAAATTAATGCAATAAATGGAAACAAGATTTAATCAATTTGATAACATGAATATTTGTTGACTTAGTTATATTACATAAATACAATTTTACTTAAATTTATACTGACACCAAAAGATCCTATTTTTCTTTATATCAATTAACTATATTTTGAAAACAACAAATTAAAAAGTAAATTAAGATTACGGTTCTATTATACCCATGAAAGAAAACTTAATGCTACTTCTATCAGTCTGTAATATTTTCAACCAATTTATAGTTGCACCCACATTTAAAAAATAAAATAAAAGCGGTCTCTCTTCCAAATAAGATGCAAAGGCTTTTGAGTACCAGCTATTGCTCTTTATATATCATTACTGCACTTGTTTTGTTCATAACACGTATGGTCTAGTTATTGGTAGTGAAATCTAAAGTTGTAGTGCTTTTGCACTAGATTATATGACCGGACATACACTGTTTTTAACACTTTATTTATTAAATTTCAATTTTACAATATATATAATGGACTCAAATAATTTTTTTTTAAAGAAAGCTAACTTAACAGCAATTATTTTTGAAATGAATGTTTATCCTTTATTTAATATATTAGGAAGCGTGAAATTTTTTTCTATATAATAGAAACTGTGGATTGCAATTTTGAATACTATTGTAAATCAAATGAGTAAAGTATATTCATTTTAAACCTATAAGTATAACTTTAGATGAGTAAAAAAAATGTCCTTACTTGCTGAAATAAATTACATTAAAACATACAAATAATTAATACAATCAAACAATAAGCACATCTAGTTAAAATCTAGATCTAACTATAATCTAACTCTGTATTTAAAAAAATAAGCTCATAATTTAATCATGTACTGTAGGAAAAGTAAATAAAAGACAAAATAAATGCAATTATTCAAATATCTATATTGCATACAATAAAATCACAACCTAAATGCCTAATAATAGTATAAAATATCAAACCAAATAAAGCTTTAAATAATAAACAATTTAATTCTAAAAGGAAGAAAAAAAAACATTTGTATAATAGTTGAAAAAATTTTAATACAAAATTGTTTACAGAAAAAATTATTGTTTAGCATTAACAATTTATATTCTTCTTTATAAATAATTTGTTTAAAATAATTTGAAACATTAATAAAGATATCAAAAATACATATAAATAAAACAAATATATCTTACCATTCATATTAAAAGTTTTCACAGAAATATTTTGAATGAAATGGCTTTAATATTGAATCCGTTTTAAGAACCAGTAAATTTAAAAATTAATTAAACTAAATTAAGGGTTCAACTCTGAAATTCTACTCAATATGTTTTGCATATTTACCAATCACACTATTTTAAACTAAGTTTAGTATCAAAAGAAAAATCTTGAAGACTAAAAGAATTACAAGTCGATTGAAAATATAAGTTCCTGTTATAGAAAACATTGTTTCTTTTTAACAGCATTTCTAGTAAAAATAAAAAATTATACATTCATTACTAAATTTATTATTATAATAATAAGGTTTATCTGCACAAAATGTTTACAAATTACTTAGAATATGAATAAACCACATTGGTTAATGTGATACTCTAGAAGTAGTACCTTTTAAAAATTTAAGTTTGCCTAGAATTGAAAAAAAAATATATTTTTTTTAGTGTAGAATTTTATATCTGGTTCAATTATTATAATAGTAATAGAAATCTATTTTTATCTTAAAATTGAAGTTATTAAATAACCAGGAAGTCATTCTACTTCCAAAAAAAAATTTTTTAACCTCAATGAGAAAAATAAAATGTTATATTGTATAATACAAAGCTATATATTAACTAGATTTTGATTTTTCCTGATAATGAGAGAACTTATTTTATGCTATAAAATTACATTTTGCTAAGAATGATAAAAGGATGACAGGAAATTTAAAGAGTTACAAACTTTTAAGTAAATGAATTGAATTTAATGAAAAACTGTCAATTTTGATCAGTTTAATAAATAATTAAACAATTTTCAAAATTCAAACATTTTGTCTGATTTTTATACAATTTTTAATTTGTTTGGATCCAAAGTCTTGAGAATAGTCAATTTAATATTAAGTTTAAAAGTTTAATAAATATATAAAACATCAAGGGGATTTTTTTATAAATAATTTACAAAATAGAAAATTTTCAAACTAAATTCATTATTTTTTATCATTAACCTATTCATCAAATCTCAAGCTCAGAATTTTAGTATCTAATTGTGAAATGCAATTTTGTTTAGTTGACTTCTAATGTTTTAATCACCTTGATGCATATAAACGTGCCAATAATTTCAAATTTAAAAAAAAAAAAAAAAAAAAAGCACCTAAACATGTAAATAAATAAAGTTCTTAAAATATAAAATTAGAAAAGCATCTATAGTAATAAATAATTATTACTAATTACTCATAAAAAATTAATTAATAACTCAATAACTTTAAATTATAACATTTCAGCATTAAAATTTGTGTACTGAAAAAAATTATAATTAAGGGTAAAGGAAAATGCCCCAACCTAAAATAAAAGAAGTTGGATGAAGCTTTAATAGTTGTATACTTTTATAAAACTTCAGCTTATATACAAACTGTCTATCATAAAACAGACAGACAACATTAACATCAAATTAGTAAATTTAAAGGTAGATAACCAACATTCAATATCATTTTAATAGGATGGTTTGCCAACTCTTTTGAGTGTTGTCAAACTGAAGAATTTCAGAAACTTTTTACCAAGGTAAGCTAAGATAATATGGTTCAGGAATTTGACATGATTTAGGGATAAAAGAGTTAAGCTTTATAACATGATGGATATCACAACAACAACAAAGTATTTTTACATCACGATATCAACATTCACAATGTATGTACAAACAACATCCAAATGGATTGAACAAATATTGCACAACAAAAATATCAGTAAAGAAAGCATGCATTCAAATTATGCTTTTCTTAAATTCAATACATTTATCTTTCAAAACTTGCTCATAAGTAGGTGGGGGTGAACCGCGGATGCCAACAGTGCAAGTTTCATTTTCTTTGACAAGTGGTGGCAACGGAGGAGGACTTGGATCAAGGGTGGCAGTTAATATCCTTCTTAGTGCTTCTGTATTTTCAGTTTCATTACATCCAGACATATCCACAGAAGCATTACAAAGATTGCAAAATATGATCAATAAAATCATGAGTCCAATACAAAGAATGATGACAATAAGATAGTGAAAATAATTTGCTTTGGCACCTGTTGTGACATATATATCCCCAAATGAGAGAAATAGAGCATATGTTTTATGAGAAACACTCGTATATAGGTTTTGACAATAAGTACTGCAAGAACAATTCTGTGCTTGATAATTGCAAACGCATAACTTTTCTAAAGCTGTAAAACTGTTACAAATAGGATTCAGGCAGTAATGAGATTTCATACCTTCTGGACCAACTTTAATGCATTTATATGTATCAACCTGTAAAACATCATTGGTGATATTGAAATCAAGCAAATCTTTAACATCCATACAACCATTTGAGACGCATGATTCACCGATTCCAGTTCTTGTAAGCAAGGATTGATGAGAAAGTGATTTGCCATTATAAAAACAAGTATCATCACTGAAGCATATTAAATAGTTATTAGTATTAATAATTTCAGACGGTTGGTGGAGCTTGAAATCCGGCTTGCAGTAAAAAGTCCCATGGCAGTACATCAGTGACTTAAGAGCGGGTACAAAATTGTCAGTAGAGGCATTATATAAACCATTATGTTCCATAACTACAGTAGTATTTCCTCGTTCAAAAGTACAATCACAAGAATATCTGCGATCAGGTGGTTCGCAGTTCAATGGATAGGAGGTTTTGATAAAAGATATCAATAATAGAAATATTAAGTTGAAAAAATATGGTAAAGAGACGACCATACTTCTAAAAATAGAGTGTTTCTCAAAACGTATTAAGTTAAATTACAAATCATGTAATGACTTTAAATTATAATATCTTTTTTTAGTTTTAAAACAAAATTAAATATTCAAGAAATCGCATACTGGTAAAATGTGTTGACAGTAAATACCACGTAATTAAATGCAAACCGCAGGTTATATATCACTCATTTTAGAACAAAGTTCAAAGAAAAAACTTCAAATATGGTTTTGTTCGAGTTTTCACAAGATTCTCGATTAAATATTTAAGAAATTGCATTCTGGCCAAATATGTTGACGTTGGATAACGCGTAATTTAATTTAGATAAATTACTAACTGCAGACTATTTATCACTTATTTAAAGAACATAGTTTCAAAATTCAAAGTAAAAACTTTAGAATGTAATCTTATGTCCAAGAAAAAGAATTGATTCGTAATCATCAATCACATATGGAAAAGTTCATTTACATAACAAACAGACCAAAAATAGCAGAAAACTTGAAAACAAAAGTAGGTTTTCTTCACTTCACATCATTAATATCATTTATGCAGTAGGAATAACTTTTTTATCACTTTAAGGTGCCGTTTTTACTGCATACAAAAAATTCAGAGATGTGAGTGAGTACTTGATTAGTGACCCCTGAAAAACTCTCCAATCAAGTTCTCGCTCGCATCTCCGAACTCGCATTAGCGAATTTTTTTTTATATGCAGTGAAAATGGTCTTTATTAGATGGTGTATCGAAAAAAGAAAGTCACAAAGAAAATAAAGCTAAATAAATATAAAAACCATTATTTTAGATCACTAACAAGAATTGAATAATCTGTTCTTTAATTTTGAGACTGCAAATGAGGAAGCATATTCGAACGATCCGATAAGCCTCAATAATTCGTTCGGTTTGTATGCATGCGACTTTCTATACCAAGCAAATATAATACGAATTAAAACTGTAGAAATCGATGAAGCGGTTCAGCAATTTCATTCTTAGAAAACTCAAGTTGTGTTTATGTTTCTGCAAAACTGAATGAATGATGTCGTTGTTAAAGTAATGATCGGAAAATTTTGTAAATAAATGCTAATTTGTTGTTTCTACTTTCTAAAAGCTGCATCCGATGTATACTGATTATGCGTGAACTTTCCAGTCATTTTTATTTCTTCTGTAGTTATGCCTGACCAAAATGTAGTTAGAGGAAACTTTTGTCTATATTTATATTCAATATTTCTTTTTGTTGGATGTTTTAGTATTTATTTTGCTACCTGCCTTGGTTTCAAGACCGATGAAGTGACGAAATCGAGTGATTTTAATAGTATTTCCTTAAACGATATAAAAGCGTACAGATTGTACAAAAGAAGCTCGGGAAAGAGCTGCACTAACTCGACGGACTGCATTACTGATATTCGTGGAAGTGTATGTGTGCAAAATACTTGTGTTTGCCCACAAGGTTTTTTACCTCTTAAGCAAGGAGGTATTGGTTGCTTCCAAGTAGGCAAACATCTTGGAAATTATTGTGATCATTCATCTCAATGTGGTGAAGAACTGACTTGCAGAAATCATGTCTGTTTATGTCCAGACGGTTTCCAATTATACCATTCTCATGGCATTAATTTATGTCTTTTATGGCATAAACCAACTAGACTAGTTGATCGTTGCCGTACTAATGAAGATTGCACACAACATGATGTTAACACTGTATGTAAAAAACGCTGGTGCCAATGTAACAATGGCTATCAGTTGTTTGAAACAATGCTCTATGGGAGAAAACAAAAATGTTTCAAGACTCTCCCTCATCAATGTATGAAATCTAGTCAATGCTCTAAATATTCTGAATCACCTGAGCAGCATTGCATGTGTTATTATGGAGTATGCCATTGTTTAACAGACTTGAACTTTACAAACTTTGACATACCAACCTGGGGAGACAAACCCAATTGGTACCAAAGATGGAAAAAAGATCTGATTTTAGCTACTAGATTGCTCTTTATTACTGTTATTTTATTTTTTGTGCCATGTTTTATTTACGTTACTCTCGGTATTCGAGAGCGAGGCCGCAGTATCTTTTCCCACTTTGTTCAGCCATCAAGAAGTCCTGTAATCCATTATTCCCAGCGAAGAATGAGTGGTATGAGGCCTTTGCATTCATACAGGGGACTTAGTACCTTCAATAACAATCGTAATAATGGTACAGCCCATCATGTTGAAATTTCAATGCACACCAATGGAGTCAATTCAAGGCTTGTGGATTCTAGATCAAGAATGCCAATTCAGCCACCAAGTTGTGATGTTCATCATAACACACCTTATTTAGAAAATAATGGTAAAGAAGAAGATCCTCCTCCTTCTTATGAAGAAATAATGCGCAAGGAAGGTACTGCGGAGGAGCCTCCCCCTCCCTATAGAGCATTATAATTTCCAATGCCTGTCTCAGAATTATGGAGATTTATTATTTAATTAAATAATTGCTCAATAGTAGTTAATGTTCTTTACTACATTTGTCTTTCAAACTTCTGTGCTTTTAACTTCTTTTTAGCTTAAATTATAAATCTGCCTAACTTTGATTTGTTACAAAAAGATTGGGGAGATTTTTACTTGTAGGTACAGGCACCAAAATGGTTGTCAAGTTTTGTTAAAAACCAGTTAGCAGCATGTAAAAAAACTATGGAAAAAATATAATGAAGCAAACTGGAAGAGCAAAATTTGTAGCCAATTCCAGAGACAAGCAAGTATATTTATGTATCTAATTCTTTTTATTTTAAGTATAAAAACCCTGCAGTTTTAGTTAGTGTAAACCAGTAGGTGCCAATATTGAAATTATGAAGAAAATAATACTATTACTGCTTTGTTAATTTTTTCTTCATATTTGTTAAAGGAGATTTGTAAGACTTATAATCTCTTTTTTTTAAGCAATTATTGGCATTTCACTTTGTATAGTAGTTACCAAAAAAGATTTCAGCTTCTTCTGTTATTAAATTTGATCTCTATTTTATTTTTAAAAACTTACAAAATCTTATTATATTACAAAGCTAGTTTTAGGTTATAGTTCACATAAATTTCTGGTACATTCTCTACAAATAAGCTATTGAAACAAGAAAGAGTGAACAAGATTGTCAAAAGGAGAATGAAAGGATTATATAAGAATTTTTTTTTTTTTTTTGTAATGAGTTAGAGATTATACTTGATAAGAAAATACAGCAGTCACGCTTAATATTTTAGAACTTAGATAAAATGAAAAACTTTCTGTAAACATAAAATTTTAATTGAAAAACTTTTTGCATGTAATTTATTTTCTCTTGTGACACTGCTACATAATTTATACAAAGTTTTTTTGAAAATCACTGATTTTTTTTAAGTGCTTTTATTTTAAAATAAAAAAATAGAAACTCTATATTGATTACTGTACATCTAAGCATGTATACTTTTAATTTGGCATTTTTTTGAAAATTTAAAACGATTTTCTGTTGTTGTATCCAAATTTTCTTAAATTAATGCAAGGTTAAATAAGGGAACTCTTGAGTTTTTTTTTATTACCTCTTATTAAAATAAAATTCCTCGATCGTGCGGAGGCAAACTGCATTCACACCTTTGTATGTATTATTCATACCTGAAATAAGGTAATAATAACATTCTGCAGGAATAATAATTTTAGTTGCAAACATTTTTAAAATAATAATTTTGAAGAATAAAATACTATATGCTTTAAAAAATAACAAAGTGAAGCAAAACTATTTTTTTTAACTAATCTTTAAAAACATTAATATTATTTGCTTTTAAAGTTAATACCCATAAATAAAATTTAAAATATATATATATATATATATATATATATATATATATATATATATATATATATATATATATATATATATATATATATATATATATATATATATTCTTAAATTATCCTATAACAAGAAATTAGAACACTTATTAATACATTTTTAGCAAATAAATGAACTTGGCAAATTAAAAAAGTTCCATTCTCTCTTAATGAGGAAATGAGAAAACAAGCATTTGCTTCTAAAATTTATTCTTGTAAACAAATAACATATATTCCTTAACTCTCTCATTAGAAGAAATTAAAATATTTATTAATACATTTTTAGAAAATAACTTCATAAATTTTAAGAGGGTATCTTCTTAGCACTTATCCAATTTTTTTATTCAGTTTCTTTTCACATACTAAAGAATTTGCCCAATTTACTGAATTTTATTTTGCAGTTTTATCAAAAAGTATGCACTGTTTCTATCCAAATAATAATTCCATTGATCTAAAATATTCTGAATTGATTTAGTTGAACAATAAAAATATAGGTATTCTAGTGAGAAATATTGTTTTTTGTATGTGGTAAGAGTTGCGAGTGAGGAAATCAGATTTCATAAGTTTTAAAATTAATTAAAAAAAAATTATTTATTTTAAATAATACTTCAAACTTTTGAGATAAAGTAATAAAGGCATCCCCATTTTAAATATTAAACAAAAACTTATTCAATTTTCTCTAGAAAAAATTAAAATAATGTTCATTTTTATCATTTGTGGCTGTTTGCTATTGGCAGTTACCCGTCAATGGTTACTCATTAAACTAAAATATTATTGTTTTTATTAGTTTTATTAAATTTATGTAAAAGCTTATCTATATAAAACAAAATCGTTTTATTAGTAAAATGCAACCATATAATATCAAAACCATCTTGAATTACCTAAAATTGCAATCAATGATTTAACAGTTTTATGATGCTCTCTGATTAAAATTATCTGCATAAAAAGACTTCAATCTACTTTATTATGCTATATTAATATAATCTTGAATAGTAAAAATGTAGGACTAATACTGTCTTTTTAAAGTATATTATAACATTTTTAGCTGTTAATTTTTGTTTTACAACGTAATTATATTTTATTCATAGTGGAAAATGTTTTGCTCTGTGCAATTTCTATTATTTAATAAATATTAAAAACTAATATTTTTTAACATGTTAGTCATTAAAATTGTATTTAAAGTAATTTAATTGTATTTAAATAGAATATTAATATTCTTTTCTACCCTTAAAATCTGAATGTGTGTAATTAAAATCATCTTCTACATCAGGGCTGTCCAACTGGCGGTCCGCCAACACACATTGTGCGGCCTACCAACTTCTTATTCAGGCTGATCGTTCTCAGTTTTCCCATTAAAATGTAAGCAAATTGATTTATAATCCTTCTGTTCCATTGTTTTATAATTAAATATATAACTAAATATTGTTATTGTGTAAGAGGTTATTGTTCAACTTTTTCAAACTGCAGCGTGCCAGGTGATCAGTGACCGGAATTCTGGCCCGTGGGCTCTTAGCAGTTGTAAAGCCCTGTTCTACATGTTACTTATTCTTTTTTCTTCATTAAAAAGAAAGGAAAAAAACTCAGAAATCTCTTGTTTGTACTGTTATACACTGTTAAAAAGCTCTTTAAATTCTTATTGTTGTAAAAAAAAAGTGTTTAAACCATTTAAAACTTCAATATATATATATATTGCATTTTGTAAACTGTGCATTGAGGAATTGTTGGCTAATAATATACTAACCTTGCTACTCAAAATTTTATCCACATCTAGTCCACATTTGTTAATTGTTACTATCAATAAATTAGACACTTCTATATTGCATTTATTTTCAATATTTAATGGCTAAAAAGACTGATTTGAAGAATTATGCATATTTAAATGTATGTATTTAAATTTTGCAAATAAATAGTATTAATTTATTTGTGTTGATTAGAAAAAAAGTCAGAAGAAAGTTACTCTTTTAAAAGAAGTTATGCTATGCTAAAGATTTGGTAGCATTTAAAATGCTGTTTTCATGAAGAAGAAAAAAATTAACAGTTCAATTTGAAATTAAAGTGGGGGAAAAGTATTAAAATTTCTTTAATGGGAAACTGAAAAAGAAATACATTTACAAACATTTCATTTCCAAGTCTGTGTGTATTTTTATGTTATGCTCATTTTTTATGGATTTTGTAAAATTGTGATTGCCATTGCTCATTTCATAATGATTTTTGTGAAAAATTATCATTAAATGAAGTTTAAAAAATACATAAGCAAATTCTAAGTTATTTTAGTCACTCTCTATATATTTTAGTTAAAAATTAACGTATTGTATGCTGATTATGGAAATTTTTTGCACTGGCATTAGTACTGAATCTAGGATATAAAAGAATGTTATTTTGCCTTACTCTGGAAGTTTTCAAACAGATTTTCTTTTTGACTAAATTTTTTATTCATAATTTAGTGTTTATTATAATCTTTCATCAAAGAATTTCTCTTATTTTTACTTATTTCTCATACAGCTCTAAAATATAATTTAAAAAATGTAGGAAAGTGCCAATATATTGCTAAAAGGAAAGCAGGGATCTTGCACCCTGCCCCATGTCGGCCAAGAATCTAAACTAACCATATAATGTCTAATGCTTGAATAAGAATTCATTCTGTGTTCATGCAAGCATTTTTCTTCCAAATATTTTGACTGCTATGATTGAAATTATTGTGATTAAAAAAATAATCTTCCAATCTTAAACTGTACAGTTTGAACTTTCCTATTTTATCAAATCTATATTCTTTTCAATTAAGGCAATATAATTCAACATGTGTGAGTATTTTATTTTAAAATAAATTTATGTTTGTTTCTTATATGTGTTTAACTTTACATGATGTGTCCAAATCAACCTCTATGACAAGTTCGTATTTGTAGTTAAGTGTCTATAATATTTCTTCAACCTACAGCTAAATCAAAATTTCAGGATTGTTTTAAATAATTTGGTTTATATTCAAAGTTAAGTCCTAGGCTTTCATTAGAGAGTCTCACTTCTAAAATTTACTTTCAAAGTAAAAAATAATAATTTAAATTATTATAATTACGTATATTCTGGTTAAATAATATTTTTAATTGCTAAAAAGCAGAATTGTGAAGTAAAATTATTAGTAATTAGTAGAAATGTGTACAGGTTATTCCTGTTTTTACAACATTCAAATTTCTATATCATGTCTTGAGAATTCCTATGTTTATATTTCTAATTCCAAAATTGACAGTGTATTTACTGGTGTATTTATTATACCACCGGAGCTAATTATTTGTTAAATGTTGTTTACTCTTTTAAATTCCAAAATCAAAAGGTTAAATAAAGAAATTCAAAATTTAAACTAAGATAAATACTTATTGTTAAATAAATAAAAGTGAGGTATATAAAAGTATTAAACGAAGAAGAAAAACTACGGTAAAATATGTTTAATTTTATTACCTGCAGGGTTGGGTTTTTGACGTCAAAAAGTGGTTTTTGACATGACAAGGGTATAATACTGGTTTAAACTGTCAAAAACCCGTCGAAAACGTCAAAAACTGAAGTTTGCCAAGAAAATATATAAACTTCAAAACTACCAACAGTTGCCATGCATTATATGGAAATTTAATTATACTATAAGTAATCAGCAGGTTTGAAAATATTTTTTTATTAAAATTAAGGTAAAATAACAGATTAAAAATCTCAGAAATTTATATTCAAATGCATGTGCAGAAAAATTTTGCACAAAAATTTTTTAAATATTTATATTTTGAAAAAAAAAAATTTCTTTTTGATATTTAAGAACATTAAAAGTTTATTAAGATGTATTTTTGACATATAAGGAACATATAACTAATATTTATATTTATAAGGAGCTTACAAGTTATGTTGTATAAATACAAACTTGATACAAGTGTATAAAATTTTTTTTTAATGTTAGACTGAATATCTTTATTATCCAGTATGTTAATTTGAATTTAAAAGTAGTTATATTTATGAATAATGATAAATATAATTCATATTGCTTATTATATTTATTTATAATTATTACACTTATCATTTTAAAACAATTTTTATCTCTTAATTTTTTTTCTCCACTTGTATTAAGAATACAAATAATGTATATCTTGAAAGTAAGAAGTAATTATTCAACAGCTGAATATTTAGATATTCAACAAAACTATATATTATTCAGCAAAATGAAATTCACAAGTATTTGGATAAACTAAATTTTCAGCATAGTAAATGAATAGGCTGAATATACTGTAAATCGACACTAGCTGCTCTGTGTGTTTAACAGAAAGCACTTAAATTTGTATTGTCTTATGTTAACTATGAATTAAAAAAATTGAAGATTTAAAATTCAGAATTACTGATTTTTCTGAAAAACTAACAACCAATCACAAAAGTCAAACTAAACAGAAGAACATTACAGTCACTGATCCATGAAATATTTAAACAAATTATTATGGAAATTTTTTAATTATCCTAATTAAATATATTATTTTAAAAATTAGAACATGCATCACACTACATAATCAAAATGAAAATGATGGAAGTAGAAATTTAATTCAAAATTCAATAGTCTAGTTCATTTGCTCCTCGCAGCATACGGTAGCACATAACTAGTTTTGAACATTTTTCCACCACCAAACAAAGTATATTGAAAGCAGTTCACTAATCCCCCTCCCCTCAGTTTACTTTAGAAGAGCAAAAAATAGGCAAAAATTCCCTGATTGTGAATGTTGCATGTGCCCAACCTGTTTAAAAGATTTTTCTTTAAAAGATGTCTAATGTACAAAACTGCTAATGTTTATCTTTAAAAATGTCTAATTTTTAGTATAATCTATATTATACACTAAATTTGGTTTTAAATAAATTTCTTAATAATATCACTGCAGATTTTCAATAACACATGAAAATGAAAACATAATATTACACAAGATGTGAGTTTTCAAAAGTACAAGATTTAGGTTACTATTCAAAATATAAGTGTTTCTTTAAAATTTTAAATTTATTTTTTCTAGAACATATTTAGAAACACTATCCTTTATAAAAAATATATAAATTTTATGTATTAATTAAATTTCACATATGAATATAGGTTTTTGACATTTTCGACATTTTTGACAGTGAGGTTTTTGACGTGACGGTTTAAACTGTCAAAAACTGTCACATGTCAAAAACCTGCCAACCCTGATTACCTGTATGTTATTATTTATTTTTCATACATTTATTTTTTCTTATTTTGAAATTTAATAATTCTCCTTATGTTTTTTTTTATTAATATTATTTGAGAAAGAAATTAGCAATATTATATGTATTAGTTATTCCACCTTGAAAATCATTTGAAATAAAAAATAACTTCCATCGCCTGTAATAGATATGTGCAGTTTTTTATTATAAAATGTTATTTTAATTACCTAATATGAATAAGATAATCTGTAATTTTTGGGGAAATTTTTTAACTTTACTGTTATAAATATATTTCCTATAATTTAAGATAAAAGCTGCAAGAGCTGTAGCTCCAGAATGATGACATTTTCCAATAATTTTGGAAAAATATACATAAACCAATGAGAAAAAATAGCACTAATATCGTAGATTTGATACTAGCTATTAAATATTTATTTTTATTCATTTTATAATATCAACTAAAGACTCCACAAGGCACTTGCTCTTTTTTTCTTCACTCTCTAATATGCTGCTATGTATATTTTCATGTTGTAAAATAATTTATGATTATTACTATTGTATAGTGATTTTTAAACTCTGTATTCTGAGATGGTTTGTTACAAATAAGCAAAACCAGATTTAAGCTCTATGCCTGTTTTGTCATTCTTCCTATTTCTAAGAAAGTATTGTCTCATAATGATTGTTCAAGTAAAAAATAGTTATTTACTTTGGATTGTAAAATATAACTAAATGGTGACTTCAATGTAATGCTGCATTTACAATATATATATAGCTTATCTCTAAATGAAGTCAAAAGTCTGATTAAAATATTATTAAATCTTAAAATAGGGTGTTTTTTTTTCTATACAATATGATAAAATGTTCTTTTATTTAAAGCTTTTTAGAAGTGAACGAATAAGTATTGTAGCTCACTACTATGTTATAAGTGTATCAATGAGTATTTGACTAGCCAAATGGTAAGTTTAGCTTAAAAACTGAAAAATATCTTTGTTTTTCATTGATATTTTTTTTTTCAAAGAGCTCTTATTAAATTAAAGAAGTATATCTTCCTACGAAATTATTTCTTAATTGCTGTATAATTTCATTTTCGTTTTACAAAATAGCCTATTTATTGTAAAAAAATTTTCTTTTCTTTTTTTTTTAAAAAAAGAACAAAATGGCTTTAATTTCAATGCAATATTATGAATGAAATCAAAAATGTCACTCATCTTCTGATTTTATTTCAAGGGGCTACCTAAATATTTAACTTCATAAGGAGTGAAAAGGTTTGCAGTTTACTTATTTTCAAACAATGCGAGGCTGTAGTGGACGGAACATAAGACAAAAAGAATTTTCCTGGATTCAGAATGGCTAATTTGATATATGCAAAGACAGGGTGCAATTGTACCTTAGCAACAATTTTAACTTTGCCCCAGTTGGATCAATATGGTTCCTTTATGAACTTGCACCTAGTGACCAATATTCTGCTGCGCAATTAAATAAAAAATGACGTATAGTTGTCTACGGTAAGAACTCCCCTCGCCACAAAGTCTGTGGCTGTCTGCTGCCATGGAAACAAGAATAACGTTGCTTCTCTTCACGCTAGGGCAAACGCAATAGACCGAAGAAAAATATTCCCTATCGCAGACCCGAGCTATAAAACCTGTCCTAAACAATGACCCCACATCTCTACTTGAAATGGTTATACGTTGTTACCATAGTCACCGCCGGTCCAGCAAAAGATGCCAACTGCTCCGGACTCGCCAAAATAATTAAAAAAGAACTTTAAATAACTACAGAGTAAATTTTGAAAGTATTTGACCATTTTTGCTTGCTTTTTAAAAGGTATTGCATGACTTAAGTATTATAAAGTGGTAAATTATATAAGTCTACGAATTAATTAGAAATGTGAATAAAAATCTACTAAATTGAATTTATTAAACCAAGAATCACAATTGATAAACTACCACTTTAAAATATATATTTGCTGTCCGTAGCAAGTTGACATCTCTGGTCCAGACAAATGGGTAGGGGAGCGCTTTCTTTAGACAAACTATAAGTGCTTCACGATTGATTCCGAGAAAAGTGGCTTGACAACTATTTTCGTTCTATTGCCAATGCTATGAAAGCTAAAATAGAATGTCAAGAAACTGATGATTCAAAATTTATTTTTGGAAGAAAAAAAAATTTGCAATATGTAGTTTACCATACAAAGTTGACAAATATGTAAAAATCTCAATTTTGGATTTTTTGTGTGCGTGTCTTATGATGGTTTTTCAATTTCGCGAAAGTATTTGGCTGTCTAGATTCTTTAATATTTGTCCTATATTTGCTATGTAATGAACATAAATATCAGGTGAATCTGACAATTGGGCCAATATCGAAAATAATGGCCCTTTGAACCCTTATTGAGCCAAGATTCGTGATTTAATTTGATGAAGATCCATTACACCCATGCTGCTTTTCCATATTGTTTTAGTAGCTAAAAATTTTAAGTTAATTAAAAGTATGACGACGTACTGAAAAGCAGTCATTTGAATAAAAAGAACTAAATTATTAATTAGAAATTACTTATGCTTTAAAATAGCCGGGAGGCTAATTTACAATCCAGCGACCTTCAACGACTAGTTCTTTTTTGGGATTTTCAAGATTTTCTCTTGGTTGTAGTTGAGTTGATCACAAATGTAATGCAAGCTTTAATTTCTTTTAAAGTTTGTTACCTGAACTTTTAAAAAAAAAAAGAAGTCAAGAATCAAATTTATTTTTCATTAATATTATTTAAATAATGCTAAACAGGAGAGCAGGTCATTGAACCAAAGTTTGGAAAATCGCAACAAGGAGAACGGAAAGGGTGTAATTCCCAACCAGGGCACCGCCTGAAGAAGTAAAAAAGGGTAGAGGTAATTTAACGTTATAAAACACTTCGCCAAAATGGACTAGAGAGCCGCAATGGCTCAGGGGATAGAGTGTTCGCCTTTAAAGCGGCGAGCCGGGTTCGAATCTCAGTCAATACGAATTCCGCATCCGGCTTGCACCGATCACAGTGCTGACGTGAAATATCCTCAGTGGTAGACGGTTGGTTGGAGTCCCCTTGCCGTTAGGCTTACCGTGGGAGGTTCTCGTGGTCTTCCTCTCCATGTAACGCAAATGCGGGTTAGGTCCATCAAAAAAAGTCCTCCACGAAGGCAGATTTCTCCCAATACTCGATCCAGGAATTCCCTTGTCTTCTAGATTGTGTTCAAAATTACAAGGCTACGAAGTTGTACATTAGTAGTCGTAAACCCATAAAAAAAATTGGGTCGGATGTTCAACGACGGTTATAAAATTATTAAAAGATGAACTAGGAAATCATTGATTTTCCATGTTAGAACTATTGCTATCGAAGCTGTATGTTTTCCTTTTTCGCGCGTAGAGTCTTAAAAATTAAATGAATAACTATTTTGTAAAGCATTATAGATTCTTCAATTTTTATGTTAATAGACAGCTGTAGAAAAACCTTTTGGTTGAATTTAATTTCTATTCGAATGCTAAGATGACTAACAAAAAGATATAGAAGATTATATTTATTAAAAGAAAATTATATTAAATATTGATTTAATTTTAAATTATATAGTAAGTTATTAATAGTTATGCGTAATCTGGCATGACTTGAGCTTACCTTGTTCTTTTATGAAGTCCCTCAATTTTACTTTAAAAATACATTTTGTTAATTTTTAAATGAATTTGTACTATTTAAGTTTGATATTATTTATCAATTTTCCCCATTTGTTGACCACCTTTTCGTTAAAAATTGCGTACCTAACACTAATTCGAAAAAATTATGAAATATCTTTATATATGAAGGAAGGAATCCGCCTCTTACTGAAAATTCGAATTCATCTAATATTACCGAAGTATTGTGAGTTTTTAATTTAAATTATAAACATAAGCTATAAATATAGCGGCTCACGGCTTACATTATGAAAGATAAATTATACAATGCTATGACGATGACTTTTCGTAAAACTTTTCAATTTGATTTAAACTCAATTCTCTAACTAAACTTAGAATTTTTCTCTTTTTGATCTTTCACACGAGCTCTATCATTTTCTATTAATTACAAATTACATAGTAACTCATTTTTCAAACTTAATACCTTAAAGCTTGCTTAAATTTTTTTCCCCGTGAAAGTCATTATTATTATTTTTTTTTGGATGATTGAATGAATGTTGAAAAATTCTAAATTTTTTGAAAGATTTTATTCTTATACATTTCATACTGAGATTGCAAATTAAATTTCCAAACCGCGATGGTAATTGCAAAACTGTATTGTTTAAATTATTGTTAATAAGTCTTTAATGATAGTTTAAAGTAAGCAATTTTATGTTTCTTAAAATCTAGGAAATAATAATTAATGTATGATTCAAAACTGAATTCCCAATAAATCATAATTCCCAATAATCACAATCCCCATCATAATTTCCCAATTAATTTATTCAGTGAATTCTCCGTTTTCCCTGTTATAAATTTCCCCTATTTAGAACTATGATTTTTTAAAAAATAATATTCTTTTGCGATCTGTTTTTTTTTTTTAATTAACTTACCGGCATTGATAAAATTAATGGTTGTCCGCTCGGATTCTGAAGTGTTATTTTTAAAAATAAACAAATTAACTCACTTATTCGCCAACTTTTTCGATTTATTTCTTCATGATATGCAGAATTATAAATCAAACTTATTGTTTTTATTATTACTTATTGTTAAGTATGAACATTTCCTGTTTTTAATTTTTATCTACTACATATTTGCAAATCCAGATTTTGCTGGGAGTTTAGGTTAGCCTTATTTTTACACTATGAGATTGTATTTGGGTCGCGAACAAGATTTAATTTATAAAGATGGTGCTGCACATTTGCTCAAAATATTCTGCTACTGAAGTATAGGGGAGGTGGAATGATTTTTTTCGTTTGTAACTGGATTCAATTTTTTAACATGGAAGCAAGTTTGCTCAATGCATTTAATCATGCTAAAAAATAATAATATAAATCATGCTGAACAAAATTCTAACAAAAATGTGAACAACACTTTTATTTTTAAAAATAGACGACTTTTATCTATAATAACACAACTAAATTGTGGCAAAATCAGTATCTTTGTTTCTATTTTCGTTCTTATAAATTGTTGAGTTTCCTTCACAATTTTATAAATAATGTACGGAAAAAAGAAAGAAGAAAAAAACAGTGACAGAGCCTGCAAGAAGACTAATATACGGTAAAATTTAAAGCTATGATCTAGATTTAAATTTGTAGATCTATAAAATAAAAATTGCACAATAGATTTTTATTTTATTCTATAACCGTCGTTGACCAGTCGACCCAATTTTGGGTTTACGACTACTAATGTTCAACTCCGTAGCCTTGTAATTTTGAACCCAATCCAGAAGACAAGGGATCTCCTAGGGCAGGGATGGCGAACCAATGGCACGCGACACAATATTTTGGACACTCCATCGATCACAATTGTTGTTACACTATGAATTGTTATTACACATTGGTTATTACTTATATGTAACAATTAAATTAAAATTCACAAAAACAAACAAAATAATAAACATTATTAATAAAAAATTAATTATTAATAAAAGTAGTAGTAAGGGCAGGCATCTATGCGGCGGAAGTGATGGGCAGTCAAGGGGTGCTTATTTCTGCCCCAACCGGAAGTTGCTTTTTTCTGCCCACATACAAACCGGAAGTTGTTTATTTCTGCCCATCTACAAACCGGAAGTTGCTTATTTCTGCCCGCTTGAAAATCGAAACTTCGTCTGCAGCGTCATGGGGAGCTTATTTCTTTTTTTCTTAAGCCTAATATATTTTTAGTTTCGGTTTCTGTTTTTAATTTAGTTTCGTTTTTTTAAATATTATTTAATTTATTAGTTTTTTGAAGGTGACAACACTTATTATTTTTAATATTAGTTTATAAGGATGGCAACACTTGTAAACTTTGTTATTTGGGAGAGATATTGAATATTATGAAGTTATGACGTCATCTTTTGTTACATAATGAATAAATGATATCATACTTTTACTCTAGTGGGGCCATCTATGTGAGAATGTTAGAAATAGAATAACTTTAAATCTATTTTAATATTTAATTCTGTTTTATTATTATTTATTAAATATAATTAAGGCTGAGGATCGAACTCAAGCCATCAAAAAGCCTTCGTGGATCAGTAGTTGGATATCATAACCACTGACCCACGAATGCTTGGTTGAATATGTGTTAATAAGTTAAACTTTTGTATTCTGAACACGTGTATAAATGAAAATGATTTCATAACGATATCATCCTACTGTTTCATCGATATATTTTTCACTTAACCTTTTGACAGTTATTAAATAATTATTTCTGCCCCTCTTATTGTTATTATAACTTTCTCTGGGTGGCAACGGTACAGACCATACACGTGTTAATTATTACATAATAAATAAATGATATCATGCATATGCTTTTTATTCTAATGGCTCCATCTATACCTAAATATTAAAAAGAAAATATATTAATAACTCTTAATTTTAGTTATTTTTTAATATAAATATAATTGATAAGACTTTAATTATTATTAACCTAATCAATATTAATGAATACATTTAAATAAATTGATTCTATATTGAAATAAAAATTGTATTAAGTATGTCTACTGTGAATATTAAAAGTATCAGACTTAAAGGCATATTAATTTTAAGTCAATGAGTGTTATTTTATAAGATTAGATATTTATCACCTTCGTTTGGATTTACGGCTATCAATGTTTGTTATTTTTGAACCCAGGAGACAAGGGAACTCCTAGATCTTGAGACAATACATGTCTTCGAAGTGGAATTTGTGAGTACCCATGTTATATGAAGAGGAAAACTATGAAAACCTCCAACGCTTAGTCCAACGACAAGCAGTGGACTTGGTTTTGTTAATCAGTATCCTGTGAATGTACAGAGATCAGAGGAAAAACTTAAGGTTTTACTTTGAAAAACTAGAAAATTTTTACTAAAATAAAATTTTTTTCTTAAAAGTTCGATATTATTTTTACAAAAATAAAAATATTAGAAAGTTTCCCTGAATAATGAAAATATTTTCTGAAAATTGGAAAATGTTAATAAAAAGTTTGAAATATTTTTACAAAACTGAGATATTTTTTACAGAAAGCAGAAATATTTTACTGAAAGATAGAAAAATTTTATAAAAATAAGAAATATTTTCTGAAATGTTAGAATTTTTTTTTTATTTTTTTTTTTACAAAAATAAAAAAAACATTTTCTGAAAACTGGAAAATGTTAATAAAAAGTTTGAAATATTTTTACAAAACTATAATCTATGATTTAATTAATCTATTACGCAACCACACTAATGATGAAAAAATGAATATGATATTAGCAATGAATGGTTGTTAGTTGAAAACTGGACAGATGCCTTTGATTTCACCTAATTTTTAGTTTTGCAAGAGCTCCAACACGTATTAATATAGATATTTAAGAAATATAAATTTTATTAATTTTCTATAAAATCATTTATGAAAAAAAATATTATCTAATTAAAAACTAATATGTAACAATATATCTACGGTGTTTATTCAATCATATTTTTATTAAAATAAAGACATTAATAAATTTGATTTTATTTTCTATTAGAAAATGAATAACGACATATTTATATTATCAATTATATATTAAATTTACTTAAAATTTCAAATGAATTAATTTAAATCTAAGAAACATATAAATGGAATTTTTGCCGCTTTAAACTCATTTATGTTCAAAACATATTCATTTATTATTATTTAATATTATAATAATACAATTAACTTACTTTATTTTCAAATTAGGAATTAATTTTAAACTATCTATAGCCATTCTATTTGAAAGTATATATTTAAATGATACTGATTACAGAACTTGAACACGATATCTATTTCTCACAAAATTTTACAAAGTAATGTCTGTACAGGACGTTTAGGGTTTATCTACGTTTTATCAATTAGTCATAATATAAAGTGCAACATAGTGCTTCATACTTGTTATAGAACGTGGGAATACAACTATTTCTCTGAAAATTGTTAAGAACCATATGATGTATGCTCGCAGAAGTGATTGGGTGAAACTTTGAATAAAATGTTATTTATTTTATTAAAATATATTTTGTCTTTATTGATCATTTTCACAGGTGAAAAAGTTTATATTATCTAGAAAAAATTACACTCTTTAATAATTAATACAAAAAGTTTCAGAAAAATATATAGAATTTTCTGAAAAACTAGGAGATTTCAGCAAAAACTTAAATATTTTTATAAAACTAACAAATTTTTAACAAAAAAGTAAAAATATTTTCTTAAAAGAGATTTTTTTTTTGTTGAAGCATAAATATTTTCTTAAAAGATGGAAAATTTTTAACAAAAAGTTAAAATTTTTAACAAAAAGTTAAAATTTTTTCTTAAAAGATCGAAATTTTTTCTCCAAAAACATAAATATTTTCTTAAACGATAGATAATTTTTAACAAAAAGTTAAAAAAAATTTTAAAAGATAGAAGATTTTTTGTAAAAACGTAAATACTTTCTTAAAAGATAGAAAATGTTTAACAAAAAGTTAAAATTTTTTCTTAAAAGATAGAAAAATTTTGTAAAAACATTAATATTTTCTTAAAAGATTGAAAATTCTGTTAAAAAGTTTTAAATATTTTTATAAAACTAGCAAATTTTTAACAAAAAGTTAAAATTGTTTCTTAAAAGATAGAAAATTCTTGTGAAAACATAAATATTTTCTTAAAAGATAGAAAATTTCGTTAAAAAGTTTGAAATTTTTTATAAAACTAGCAAATTTTTAGCAAAAAGTTAAAATTTTTTCTTAAGAGGGAAAATTTTTTGTAAAAAACATAAATACTTTCTTAAAATATAGAAAATTTTTAACAAAAAGTTGAAATATTTTCTTAAAGGACAAAATGTTTTTGTAAAATCATGAATATTTTCTGATAAAATAGAAAATTTTGTTGAAAAGTTTGAAATATTTTTATAAAACTAGCAAATTTTTAACAAAAAGTAAAAATATTTTCTTAGAAGAGAAATTGTTTTTGTAAAAACATAAATACTTTCTTAAAAGATAGAAAATTTTTAAAAAAAGTTAAAATATTTATTCTTAAAAGACAAAATTTTTTGTAAAAACATGAATATTTTCTGATAAAATAGAAAATTTTGTTGAAAAGTTAGAAATATTTTTATAAAGCTAGCAAATTTTTTACAAAAAAGTTAAAATATTTTCTTAAAAGAGAAAATTTTTGCAAAAACATGCATATTTTCTGAAAAAATAGAAAATTTTGTTAAAAAGAAATAAAAATGCTACATTATTTCCTAGCTCGATAAGATTTTAAGATGATTACTTTAAGGAAATTACTTAAGGAAATAATGTAGCATTTTTATTTCTTTTTAACAAAATTTTCTATTTTTTCAGAAAATATGCATGTTTTTGCAAAAATTTTCTCTTTTAAGAAAATATTTTAACTTTTTTGTAAAAAATTTGCTAGCTTTATAAAAATATTTCTAACTTTTCAACAAAATTTTCTATTTTATCAGAAAATATTCATGTTTTTACAAAAAATTTTGTCTTTTAAGAATAAATATTTTAACTTTTTTTAAAAATTTTCTATCTTTTAAGAAAGTATTTATGTTTTTACAAAAACAATTTCTCTTCTAAGAAAATATTTTTACTTTTTGTTAAAAATTTGCTAGTTTTATAAAAATATTTCAAACTTTTCAACAAAATTTTCTATTTTATCAGAAAATATTCATGATTTTACAAAAACATTTTGTCCTTTAAGAAAATATTTCAACTTTTTGTTAAAAATTTTCTATATTTTAAGAAAGTATTTATGTTTTTTACAAAAAATTTTCCCTCTTAAGAAAAAATTTTAACTTTTTGCTAAAAATTTGCTAGTTTTATAAAAAATTTCAAACTTTTTAACGAAATTTTCTATCTTTTAAGAAAATATTTATGTTTTCACAAGAATTTTCTATCTTTTAAGAAACAATTTTAACTTTTTGTTAAAAATTTGCTAGTTTTATAAAAATATTTAAAACTTTTTAACAGAATTTTCAATCTTTTAAGAAAATATTAATGTTTTTACAAAATTTTTCTATCTTTTAAGAAAAAATTTTAACTTTTTGTTAAACATTTTCTATCTTTTAAGAAAGTATTTACGTTTTTACAAAAAATCTTCTATCTTTTAAAATTTTTTTTAACTTTTTGTTAAAAATTATCTATCGTTTAAGAAAATATTTATGTTTTTGGAGAAAAAATTTCGATCTTTTAAGAAAAAATTTTAACTTTTTGTTAAAAATTTTAACTTTTTGTTAAAAATTTTCCATCTTTTAAGAAAATATTTATGCTTCAACAAAAAAAAAATCTCTTTTAAGAAAATATTTTTACTTTTTTGTTAAAAATTTGTTAGTTTTATAAAAATATTTAAGTTTTTGCTGAAATCTCCTAGTTTTTCAGAAAATTCTATATATTTTTCTGAAACTTTTTGTATTAATTATTAAAGAGTGTAATTTTTTCTAGATAATATAAACTTTTTCACCTGTGAAAATGATCAATAAAGACAAAATATATTTTAATAAAATAAATAACATTTTATTCAAAGTTTCACCCAATCACTTCTGCGAGCATACATCATATGGTTCTTAACAATTTTCAGAGAAATAGTTGTATTCCCACGTTCTATAACAAGTATGAAGCACTATGTTGCACTTTATATTATGACTAATTGATAAAACGTAGATAAACCCTAAACGTCCTGTACAGACATTACTTTGTAAAATTTTGTGAGAAATAGATATCGTGTTCAAGTTCTGTAATCAGTATCATTTAAATATATACTTTCAAATAGAATGGCTATAGATAGTTTAAAATTAATTCCTAATTTGAAAATAAAGTAAGTTAATTGTATTATTATAATATTAAATAATAATAAATGAATATGTTTTGAACATAAATGAGTTTAAAGCGGCAAAAATTCCATTTATATGTTTCTTAGATTTAAATTAATTCATTTGAAATTTTAAGTAAATTTAATATATAATTGATAATATAAATATGTCGTTATTCATTTTCTAATAGAAAATAAAATCAAATTTATTAATGTCTTTATTTTAATAAAAATATGATTGAATAAACACCGTAGATATATTGTTACATATTAGTTTTTAATTAGATAATATTTTTTTTCATAAATGATTTTATAGAAAATTAATAAAATTTATATTTCTTAAATATCTATATTAATACGTGTTGGAGCTCTTGCAAAACTAAAAATTAGGTGAAATCAAAGGCATCTGTCCAGTTTTCAACTAACAACCATTCATTGCTAATATCATATTCATTTTTTCATCATTAGTGTGGTTGCGTAATAGATTAATTAAATCATAGATTATAGTTTTGTAAAAATATTTCAAACTTTTTATTAACATTTTCCAGTTTTCAGAAAATGTTTTTTTTATTTTTGTAAAAAAAAAAATAAAAAAAAAATTCTAACATTTCAGAAAATATTTCTTATTTTTATAAAATTTTTCTATCTTTCAGTAAAATATTTCTGCTTTCTGTAAAAAATATCTCAGTTTTGTAAAAATATTTCAAACTTTTTATTAACATTTTCCAATTTTCAGAAAATATTTTCATTATTCAGGGAAACTTTCTAATATTTTTATTTTTGTAAAAATAATATCGAACTTTTAAGAAAAAAATTTTATTTTAGTAAAAATTTTCTAGTTTTTCAAAGTAAAACCTTAAGTTTTTCCTCTGATCTCTGTACATTCACAGGATACTGATTAACAAAACCAAGTCCACTGCTTGTCGTTGGACTAAGCGTTGGAGGTTTTCATAGTTTTCCTCTTCATATAACATGGGTACTCACAAATTCCACTTCGAAGACATGTATTGTCTCAAGATCTAGGAGTTCCCTTGTCTCCTGGGTTCAAAAATAACAAACATTGATAGCCGTAAATCCAAACGAAGGTGATAAATATCTAATCTTATAAAATAACACTCATTGACTTAAAATTAATATGCCTTTAAGTCTGATACTTTTAATATTCACAGTAGACATACTTAATACAATTTTTATTTCAATATAGAATCAATTTATTTAAATGTATTCATTAATATTGATTAGGTTAATAATAATTAAAGTCTTATCAATTATATTTATATTAAAAAATAACTAAAATTAAGAGTTATTAATATATTTTCTTTTTAATATTTAGGTATAGATGGAGCCATTAGAATAAAAAGCATATGCATGATATCATTTATTTATTATGTAATAATTAACACGTGTATGGTCTGTACCGTTGCCACCCAGAGAAAGTTATAATAACAATAAGAGGGGCAGAAATAATTATTTAATAACTGTCAAAAGGTTAAGTGAAAAATATATCGATGAAACAGTAGGATGATATCGTTATGAAATCATTTTCATTTATACACGTGTTCAGAATACAAAAGTTTAACTTATTAACACATATTCAACCAAGCATTCGTGGGTCAGTGGTTATGATATCCAACTACTGATCCACGAAGGCTTTTTGATGGCTTGAGTTCGATCCTCAGCCTTAATTATATTTAATAAATAATAATAAAACAGAATTAAATATTAAAATAGATTTAAAGTTATTCTATTTCTAACATTCTCACATAGATGGCCCCACTAGAGTAAAAGTATGATATCATTTATTCATTATGTAACAAAAGATGACGTCATAACTTCATAATATTCAATATCTCTCCCAAATAACAAAGTTTACAAGTGTTGCCATCCTTATAAACTAATATTAAAAATAATAAGTGTTGTCACCTTCAAAAAACTAATAAATTAAATAATATTTAAAAAAACGAAACTAAATTAAAAACAGAAACCGAAACTAAAAATATATTAGGCTTAAGAAAAAAAGAAATAAGCTCCCCATGACGCTGCAGACGAAGTTTCGATTTTCAAGCGGGCAGAAATAAGCAACTTCCGGTTTGTAGATGGGCAGAAATAAACAACTTCCGGTTTGTATGTGGGCAGAAAAAAGCAACTTCCGGTTGGGGCAGAAATAAGCACCCCTTGACTGCCCATCACTTCCGCCGCATAGATGCCTGCCCTTACTACTAAAAGTAATTAATAAAAATGAAAAACTAATACTAAAAAACAATTAATAACCATAAAAAACAAGCTAATAATAAATAACTAGCAAAAAAAATCAACAGTCCTGCTTAAACTAACGTCTTACAATCTAATATAAGTTATTGGTCATCTAATCTGCAGCAACAGAAGTCACACTGTTACTTTTGAATTACGTGTATAACTGAGACATTGCAAAATGTTTTTTTTTTTTTTCAATGTAAATAAAGAGTTTTGAGTTGATAGTATTTAGTATTATTATTTTCCCAATAATCACGAAGTCAAAATTATTTGACGGCGCGTCTATGACCTCATTAAGCAATTTTTTAGAGAAAATGGCACGTTGGTGTGTAAAGGTACGCCACCCCTGTCCTAGGGTCAAGTATTGGAAGAAATTTGCCTTCGTGGAGGATTTTTGATGGAACGAACCCGCATTTGCGTTACATCGTGAGGAAAACCACGAAAACATCCCACAGTTAGCTTAACGGCAAGGGGACTCTAACCCGTGATTCCTCTACCTTTGAGGATATTTTACGTCAGCACTGTGGTCGGTGCGAGCCGAATGCGGAATTCGAACGCTCTTTCCCCTGAGCGACCACCTACTCCATGCATAATAGAATAGCATTGTTTTAAAATGAAAAATTTAATAACTGTATTTGAGACCTTCTTTCATTTTAAACAAGATTAATATATCCCTAAAGATCGCTAACAAACTAAGACTACGGATCTTATTTTTCTATAACTTTGAGTATTGAGAACTGTAATCAATCATTCGAAACTAGAAATGTTTCTTAACGTTATTTATGCTTAATAACATTAAGAAAGAGTTGGAGTTAGTGAGGTACAACTAAAAAAATTAATGTGTCCTAAAAGGCATAATCTCCCATTCAGAAGAAAGAAAAACGTATATTTTTTCTTTTAACCGTAACCTGCTATGATATCTAATTTCAGAATTCCCTTTATTGTTATTTTTTCCACTTTTGAAGAAAAATTAATGAACCTTTATTTAAAAGTAATTGCGCGTGACTCTGACTTATTATTTGCGAACACTGCTAAACAAGTATAGTAGAAAAGACTTGACGTTAATTAAATTACTCGAAAGCAATTATTTTTCTCTGAAAACAAATTAAAAGATAATAATGCCACTTCAGTGAAATGCCATGCAATAGTTTTAGTCTGTTTTTTGTCTAATGTTTAAGTATTTGAAAAAAAACTTTTCTATCATATTTTATGCACACAAAAAAATTTCAAATTCTTCTAAGTGATATATAGATAGAATTCTGTAATAAAAATTATTTTCGAAAAATGCTCCCACTTTATTAAAAGGTAATTCTTCAAAAGGGAACACTTTTTTTGAAAAAAAAAATTATTTTATTTTATTTTTTGAGCAAGCGTAACATTTTAGTGTATATTTATTTTCGTATTATCCTGAACTTTTCTAAATAAAATGTTCAACTTGTACTAAAGCTTTACAGCAATGTAGTGTAAATGCTATTTTTATTTATTTATTATTTTTTTTTAATAAATCCCCTATAACAGTGTTCCCTAACCTTTTTATCCCCGCGGACCTGTTAACGTTTGATAATTTTACCGCTTCCGCTGGGGAGGGGGACGTTGATTATTTATATTTTAGATTATTTTGATTTATTAATTTTAATTTAATTTTATTTAAGTATGCCTTCAAAATAAAATACAGTTTCACCAAAAAAATAAATATAAAGTGATTTAGCATTTTAACTTACTAGAACGTTAAATCAATGAGAACCCTGAGCTTGTTTCTTTGCAATGAGACTGTTCCATCTGGGGGTAATCGTTTTAAAACGTTAAAAAATTTATGTCACTACCTTCGGGATAATTAAATAAATAAAATTTTAATGGAACACTGATATTTTTAATTTTTGTTATAAACCTAGGAATTTAAATTCAGTTTCAATTAAATGGGCGGCCTGGTACCATTTGATCCGGGGGTTGGGGAACACTGCCCTATAAGATTTTTACATGTAACTCCTAGTTTTATTTTACTATGTTCGTAATGCATGATCTCTTATCACCGATATTCAAGCAGTGGAATTTGTTTGCTATGAATAAAAATTTTGTGATATCAGCTTTCTCAAAATAGTAGCTAATAGTATTATAATTTCGATCATTAATGCTACCGTAAACCGGGGTGAGTCTACCCATTTTTTCAGTTTGTCAACTTTCAAGTGTTTGCTCCAAAGTTTGCTGATTTTCAATACAAATCTCTCAAAAGACGTTTGAACAGGTCGGTTAAAAAGACACCAAATAAATAAAAACGGATCAAACTACTACAGCGCCATCTTCCTTAGAGTCTGAACTAGGACTGGGCGATATTAGAAATTATATATCGTGATATATCGTCAGTTTTGCATCGCGATATAGCGATGTATCGCGATATAGTATTTTTGAATTTCATTTACTTTAAGGCACAGAAAGTCAGATTTCTATCAAGACTTCAGACGCATATTGATTTAAATCAATTTATAAATTTGAAAATATATATGTTTTGCTAAAGAAAGATATTAAATAAATTGACTAAGATGTACAAATCTTACTTAAAATATTTATTGAAAAAATGTGTGTAGATACAGAATGAAATATTTGCACTTCTTTATCGTTTATAAGGTATAAGCAGTCTTAATTTAAGTTAACCCCTAAAACACCCTTAATGAAAAAAAATATTGTTATTAAACAAAAGCTGATTTTAAAATTTCAAAATATATTTTAATTAAAATAAAAGTTAGATTGACTAAAAGCCGAAGTTTAAAATTAAAAATGTTCGAATTTTAAACTAAAAAGTAAACATAAGATTTGTAATAATTTCTTAAAATTTTCGTTCTCTGAAAGATTTCTCAGTTTAAAAATAAAAAGGGAATTTTATAAAGATATCTAGCTGAAATTATTGAAAGAAAATTTAAAAAATTAAAAAAAAAGTTTGTTAAGAAATTCATTATACATTTAAAACAAAGTGTTAAAAATATTTTTTTTTTTTTTTTTTAAAAAAGAAACTTTTTTTAACAAATCAATATTTGCTTGTACTATTATGAGTAAATAATTACAGAATTATTAAGTTCGATCGTAATGTTCAAATTCTTAATGAAGAAGTAAACACAAGTTTTGTTATATTTTCTAAAAATGATCACGCAAATAACAAAAGATTTCTTAGTTTAAAAATAAAAAAATAAATAAAAGTGAAATTTATCAATATATTTACCTAACAGCATAGGAACAAAATTTAAAAAATAAGTTCGTTAAAAAATTATTTGTATGCTTAAAACAAAGAGCTAAATAAATTTTAGAAAAAAAATGCTTCTTAAACACTATTTTTATTATTATTTCTTATAAATAATTAAATTAAATTAAATAATGACCGAATTATGAACGAAAAACAAAGTAAGGCAAAGTTTCTTAATTAAATTCTTAAAAATAAAAACAAAAGAATTGTGATATTCGGTAATATATTTAGCTAATTAACTAATAATATAAAACGAAAATTAAAAAAAAATAATGATTTTACTCTCTAATAAAACGAAGTAGTAATTGATAAAAAAAAAGATGTGAATAAAATTCGCAAACTTTTCAAATTCTTTTGAACAAATAAAGTTTATTGACTTATGTCCAAAAAATAAGTTTTGTTTTAACTTTATTTCTAAAAATAAAAACAACTCAAGATTTATAAATTTAAAATCAGTAATAGAAGCCCATTAAATTATTAGAAGTTTTATCCGAAAGGTTTTTAATAAATTAAAAGAAAGTAAAAAAATAACCTAACAAATTTATTTACTTTGTAATTTAATTCCTTACGGATGCCTTAAATTAGATTTCCGATAATTTTCACATTTAAAAATATAAAAAAAGTTTTGTCAGAAAATAAATAAAAAACTTACCTATTTAATGAAGAAACTTTTCTTTATAAATTCTTTTCAATAATAGATTGCGTTCAGAACAAGGTTACGACGGCGATCACGAAGTTAATCCCATTGAAAATAATCTACAAGAAACGATTTCAAATCGCGAAGGTGCGAAAACGAACATGTGATAAAACGATATAAGGTCTCAAAAGTGATTCTGATTCTACCATCAGTCAAGGCCGTCTCAACATAACGAAACAATATCGTCTTCCACAGCGCGAGTTGGCATCGGAACGTAAGAGAAAGTCCTTGCGTGTATCGCTATATCGTTATATCGTCTTCTTCACTCGACGGCTTAAATCAGATTTCTGATGCATCGCTTGGAATGAAAGTTGCTGTATCGGTTTGCCGATATAGGCGTTAAATCGATATGTCGCGATATATCGATTTATAGCCCAGTCCTAGTCTGAACTAAGTCCTCCGTCGGTAAAAAAAATTTTACTTGCAATTTAAAATAGTGAAAATTAAATAAAACTAAAATGGGTAGACTCTCCCCGGTTTACGGTACTTTAAAAAATGATGCGAAAAATGTTACGTTTTTTTTGTTTTGTTTTATATTTGTATGTAATTCCATGATCGTGAAATTTTATTTAATTTAGTAAAACACAATATTTACTTTTTTTTTAGTTTATAAATTTAAATGTTTTGTGAATTTTTTGGCTAAGATTGTTGATTTAGTTCATAGTACCTATAAACAGTTATCGAAATGTTAAAAATTTCAGCTGTGCCCACGCAAAACCTTATCATTATAAAAAAAATATTGCCACTTTTTATAATATTAGATGAAAAAATTTCTACTCGTGCTTTTGGGTTTTGTTTCAGGTGTTATTTAAAATATAATTTCAGACAGGAACTTAAAGAATATAGTTACGTAAGCATTTCTCCATTTAATTTCTGTGAAAAAAGAAATGAAAGAAAATGTATAGAGGTAAGCAATTTGAATATTCTTAAATTATTTTCTTTATTGTCTCAATTATTACACAGAAATTACACTTTAAAAATGCGAACAATAATTTCACTTTATTCTTGAATAAACCTTTAAATAAAGCTGCAGTTTTATTTTTTGGAAATAAATGACATATCACTATATTTTAAGGTTAAAATTTCCACTCACTTCATATGTAAGTATAAATTTATAACTATATAGGTTGTTTTTTATTATATTATTTCAAAATATAAATAATGTATGATAATTGTGAAATTATACACAACTAGAGTAAAATAATAGATTACTAGATTAATGACTTTTATAAAAAATGTTTTACAAACTAACAAATTCAATTGAGAATTTGATAAAAATGGCTCATTTGAAATATTTAAAAAAAAGAAACCCATTTAAAATTAAAAATAAACACTGGAAAATGATTAATGATATAAAATTTATCAGAAAACTTATGGTATAAGGAAAAATATCAATAAAGGCTTAGCTACTGATATATTATTTCTTTATTAAATTTGAAATATTAATTCAAAAAAATCAACTAGACACAAATATACTTTGGAGTAAGAGGGAGGAAAATGGATGGCAAAACATAATAACATAATTTTGTTTAGTAATTTTTCTCTGTATTGCTAAGTAAATAATGTAAGAAATGACATTATACATCTATTTTCTGTGTTTTACTGCAGCACAACAATGCGGAAAATTAAGTAAAATTACATCGCCGAATTATTCTACTACCATCCAAATCTTCCCCTAGCTTACTCCAAAAATAAAACAAACGACACTAGATAATAACTGAAAAATAAAATCTAATATTATATGGCATCAAAACCAATGCAAAATAATATTACCACGAATGCTAAATAATATTAGTTTATAAAATCTAACGTTATATAATGCTGAGAAAACAACGACTTTTAACTTTCTAATATTCAAAAGTTATGCTAAATAGTATTATATTTTCTAGTTTTCTGATGTTATATAATATTAGATGCCACTTGGGTTTATTCAACTTATTAAGAAAATTAGCCGTTAAGCTGAATAAATAAAATACAGATTTCAATTAGGGATGTAACGAGTATTCGGCCCATATGCCGAATATTCGGTTGGCCAAGCATTATTAGAAAAAGTATTTTTCGTCAAAGATTTATGAAGAATAATCTAAAATCGTAATTTTTGCTATACATTATAAGAAATTGTTTTTAGACATAGTTGTTAAGTTCTAAAACTTGTTAATTTATGTTCTGAAAGACGGAAAAGCGAAATTTGAAGAATTGAAACTGCTTTTTTACTTTACTGAACCATGAGTTTTGTAATGCTGATTTTTTTAAAAATTATATTCAATAAAGTCGATTTTGTCATTTTTTCAACACTTAATGTTTTAAAAATTGGGAGTTTTTTTTGTTGCATTTTTTTTTTTTTTTTTGCTTTCCTGTATTAACTAAAGCACAGAATTTTAATGGAACTTTTCTGATAGATTTTATTCTTTTATTACTACTTTTTTTTCTGTACGTTAGGACAGGTAGCTGGTAACTTAAAAAAACAGTGATTCTCAACGTTAAAGTTCAGACCTAAGAACAATTTTTTTTTTTTTATTCTTTTTGGCTTTTTTTTTTTTATTAACTGTTCTTTTTATCAGTGCTTTTATTATGACAACATTTTTTAAAGAGATTTCTAATAAACGTTATTTCTTATGGGTTTTCTTTTCTAAAAAGTACAACTGTGTGAAAAAATTAAATTAAAATTTTTTAGAGTTAAATCCTTTATTTAAAATTATTTTTGTTTTGGTTTCCATCAAGCGTTTTCTTTTTCGAAAAACTTTTGTTTTTATAGACGTTTCTACTATTATGATGCCGTGATGTTAGTAATAGACTTTAAACTTCACTTTTTCTAAAAAGTACAGTAATTAGAAAACTGAGATATTTAGCTTTGAAATTTTCTTTCCAAAATTCAGATAGATTTTTATTTTTTCTGTTTTTCTTTTATATATATATAAAGAAGGCAGTCGGCCGAGCAGGCACAAAAATGAGCAATTTAATTTTATTTAATCATTTTCAGATGAATGACCAGAGAGATTAAAGCCACGATTTCAACGTACTTCAGCCTATATGTTAGGGAATCTATATGTAAGAAAATCCATAAAATGTCTTAGTTTAGGGAAAGAGGGAAATCTTAGTAATTACAATTGGTTTATTAAATAGGTCACGCATTTCCCGCAAAAGAGTAAAGGGAAAAATGTCTGGAAAAATTAATTAATGCATGCTTGAGCTAAAAATAGATTAGGGACAGGATGTGAATTTAAAGGTGTGAGAAAGTGTTTGGATTAGAATAATAAAATAAAAGAAAAGGAATAACATAAAAAGATCAGTTGAAGCTTTTTATGTTACTTATATACAGTCGAACTTCTATTTAACGAACTTCCCTTTTACGAATTTCTCTATTTTGCGAATTCTTTTGAGAATACAAGAACATTTTGGAAATTTCCTCGTAAAATAACTTCCAAATAGCGAAGTGAGTTTTCTATTTAACGAACTTGTTTTTGAGATCCACTTTCTCTATTTCCGTAAAATTTCAGAATATTTTAAACTTGTTCAACGCATTTTATGGGGGAAATGCCCTTGAATTGATTATTGAAGCCACTTAACTTTTAGAGAAAGCAATAAAATCCCTTTCCCCTTTTTTTTTTTTTTTTTTTTGCATTTCGAATGAAAAACTCAAACAAAATTAACTGATTTTATCAGTAGGCATTAAGAATGCATGTAGTAATGCGTGTTTAATATTACTTTAATGATTAATGCAGCGCAAATTTTACTCATAAATTCAGCTTCTTTTAGTTTAAAATGCATGTAGCATGATAGTGTAACACTGGATAATGTTTTGCTCTATTCCTGCTTTCCATGCACATTTCTTATATTTTTAAGATTTATAAAATAAATAGTAGATACTACTTTGCAAGATAAAGGTGTATTAATAGCTATTTTAATGATGTCTACTGTGTATGAAACCTGTTTTGTGTCGTTTAAGTATTTCAAAAGGTGATTTTCTATTTAGCGAATTTTCCATGTAACGAACTTATTATCGGGATTTAGCGACTTCGTTAAATAGAGGTCCGACTGTATATGGTCATTTTTATGATACCCCAGCATTTTTAAGAGTGTTTCTGATAGACATTATCTCTTTTAACGTTTTATGGATAATTTTTCCCCGGAAAATGTTATTTTTAGCATTGTAACTTTTATTTTAAGAATTAAGTCGATGACTTTTTTTCTATTTCTTTTTTTTTTTAAACTTATTTTTTAATTTTCATCATCTTCAATTTTATATTTAGCTTAAATATATCTAATTATCTTAATCTCTAATTATTTTATAATCTTAAACATTTTTATTACCAATAATACAGCTAAATTCTGATTATTTTTCAATATTGCCTAAACTTATGTATGTATAAAAAATAAGATTTATTAATGATTTCGTTAAAAGTTGCATTTGGCTGCCAAATATTTGGTATTCGGCCGATATTTTTGCAAATTATTCGGTGTTTAGCCAAATTACTATTCTTTACATTCCTAATAAGTGCAGGCAACTTTTGTTTAAAGCGAAATATTCAGAATGAGTTTAAAGATGTAATCGAAATGGTCAAGGGCGCCGGCAGCGGGGTGCAAGGGGGGTGCACTTGCACCCCCTGACTTTTTTTTTAAACAATTAAAGAGAACAAGAAAAACAATTTTGTTATAAATTTTTTTATTAAAAATTTTTATTAAAAAGCAAATAATTAAGTAATTATTGATAGATAACAATTAAAAAATTGTTTAATCAAACAAGAATTGTAATCGTCTTGTTTGCTGTCCAAATCTGTTTATAACTTTTTCAATGAATTCTGAGTCATCGTTGATTCTTTTCTTATGCACACTGAGCATGCACAAACTTGGCAGATATCTAAGCTATATTTTTAAATTTCATTTAATAAAATATAAATAATATTATATTTTCTATTAGTTATTTAGTTTAACAAAGATGTATAACACAAACTGACTTCTCACAACTACAGAACTTCATCAACACAATAAATGCCAATGATAAGCGTGCACAAGCACGTTAGTATACAAAACTACGGTTTGTAGTTATTTGTGTTTCAAAGTCAGTAGCTATGCCAGCGCCATCAATACAGTTTCTTGTGGCAAAATTTGCAAGTACAAGAAAGCCGTACTTTTTTTTAAATATCTTGTTAAAACAATGAAGAAATGTATCTTGAAAAAAATTAACAGATGAAAGGATATGTAATAACAAAACAAAATGTAATAAAAGAATATTAAATTTTTTTTGGGGGGGGTAGTTTGTTAGAGGGTTGCACCCCCTTTTATATTATTCTGCCGGCGCCCTTGGAAATGGTTGATGGTTAAACAGCTTTTCGATCACAGATTTTTTGTAGGTAGAAGAAAAGTAATTAAATTTTTTTGAGCTTAATAGAGCATTTATATATAGAACTATAAATCTATTATTTTATTCTAATAGCTGTAAATATCAACCCTGGTCTGGTTGTCCACGTTCAGTTCGTACAATAGAGCGCATTTATAGAATTCGTGAAAAAGTACGAAAAAAATTCACAATTTTCTTCCAATAAAATCGTTGCAGATGTCTTATAAATATGTTTAATCCAAGTTATATTAAATTAAGTCCTGGGTTTTTGCCCTTATAGCAAGAGAAAAGACTGCATTTCTCTAAAAATTTAAAATTTTACAAAGATCTGAGAAATTACTGAACGGGCATGGTAGCAAAAGTGTTGGCAGAATAATCTTATTTGATGGGAAATAGTCACGCTCAGAACAAAGTTATAATGCTAAAAATAATGTAGTATAGTATTCACAGTTACCTACGATGATATCGATGAAATGTTCAAACTGTGTAACGCTTTCAGAACAAGAATTTTGTAATAGTTTGGGCTGCAGTGTCACTCAACGTGAAATTTCTTCTGAAATACATCCATAAAGAGGTTACATCAATGCTGAATGTTACAAAAAGGAATTACTGGCTATACATTTATTGCCACATACTGACTGATTGTGTTCCAAAATGGATTGGATATTTCAACAAGGTCTGCACCATCGCACTGAGCAGAAACAACAAAGGCTTGGCTTCATGACAACTGCCCGAAGTTTATCAAGCAAGATGACTGACCACCTTCTTCCCCGGATCTAAATCCTTCAGACTATTGTGTTCGAGTAATTTTAAATTCTAAAGTTAATGCTAAGAAGCGCAGAAGTTTGGTCTCTATCAGAGCTAACTCCTTTATTGCCTGCAAATTACCTCTTAAAATGATTCGTGCCGCCATTGTACAATAGCATAAGAGATTATCGTTAGTAATCGAAAAAGATGGTGGTTGGTTCAGATAAAATTCTTTCAAGGTTCTTCCATGCATAGTGTTCATATAATTGTGCCTTTATCATTATCTATTTAATATATGTACAATAAAATGATTTGATATTTATAACAGTATCTTGTAGCCACCCTGTATATCGGTTGAGCCAAATAGAAATACCCTTATCTGTTGTAGATAAGCTGGTTCAATAGGACTTCTCCGGAACTTTTATTTGCCTAAAGAATCCCATTTAATAGCAAATATATACATAAGAGTTTTTAGGCAGTGCAAATAGTTTTTATATGAATGCCAACTTTAGATATAATGTAAGAGATTTCATACAGATTTTAAAAATGGTGGCGTAGGAAATGCGAAGGAGATCTTTTCTCCTTAGGGATTATTTTCCGAGGGAAAGGGATTCCGCTGATAAAATCCCTCTATGAAAATTGTATCCTTCCCTCACAAATTGACCACCAAAACACCTATGGCCAAGGAGCACATCATTTATTATATTTTAAACTAAAAATCTCTGGTGAAATGAGTGAGACAGGACTCTGGTTATATCCGATGGTCTTGAGGTAAATGTTTGTCACGCTACATGATTACAACAAGCAACCTAGCAATACCAGCAACGTTGTAAGAGATCTTTCAAACTGCTCATTGCATTTTAAACAGTTTAAGATTTAAAATTAGCTCGATGAATGGTTCTACTGGATTCACATTGAAGTTGAGGATAAATTCATGAAGATTTTAAAACTTTATGACCAAAGCATTTATTGCAAGATATTCTTTATCATTTATTTTAGTGTTGGCAGCATTTTCTTTCTGTGGAAACTAAGTAATAAAATTAATAATATGAAATACCTTTTTTTAATGCTTACTTTTTCAGTATCTTTTAATGGATGTTAATATATATTTTAGTGGTTTGGGAAATACAAGGCATAGCAATAGAGTGGAAAATACATGAAACAATAAATGCTAATAACATCAATACATTTTTACGGAGCATATTTAGTTTTATTGTAACATTCATAATATTTTAAAGCACCATATAGTTTACTACTAAGTGATGTTAGCTCTGTAGTTAATCATAAATATTATCGAATAAAATATTATTCAAATTCTTTTTCGATTTATAATAACAAGTAAATTACAAATGATACAAGTCTTAAAATAAAAATGAAATATTAAAAACGTTTAAAAAAGAGAGAAATGAGTCTTATATATTTTATTACTTCATATACAATTAGATTATTGATTACGTAATTTTTATTTCCTTCAATTTACCATACAATGTTTTTGCCAATCCAAAAACTTAGTTACTTCAATAACAACCTTCAATAATGCCAAAATGGTAGTAAAATAAAAGTTTTATAAATAAAATAAAATTTAAAACAAAGTTTTGTTTTTATAACAAAACTATTCTTAAGCCATGGAAGAAATATTTTGATCAATGTAAAACAAAAGACTTCAAATTGTAAAAGAAACTATTTTACAGGGTGTTCTGCAATGCCAACCCTTAACTTATATTTTGAGAATCCTGATTAGAAATAAAATAAAAGTATACATACTGGGGGACGAAAATTAGTAGTTATATTAGAAAGAAAAAAAAACAGAAATTGCATCGAAATAATACGAATTACAATTAATGAAGGCAAAATATCAAAACCTGTTTTGATTACTTACAGAAACTTGAAAAATATTTCAAAAATCGTGTTTCAAGTCTTTTCTGTTTACTCACGCAATGAAGCAAATCTTAATATTTTGTAAACCCGCCCTCATTTACTGTGATTTGTAAAATTTCGTTAAATTTCTTTTTTTTCTTGATTAAATATTAATTTGAATTAAGACCTAATGAGTCGTCGTTTTTATAAGGATTTTAAACATGTATAGGCTTTAAAAATATGCAGGAAGGTTTTTAGAGAAAAACCTATATTCAACAGTATTTAATTACTAGAAAATTCAAAGCATTTACTTACATTAATTTCTAACTGCCAATATTTAACATTTTCCTTAATAGCCGCATATACCTCAAACGATGTTTTAAAGAACGACCTCTTAGGAATATTTTGCTTCGTATAAATATTACAATATTATGAGTCACAATTTCAAAAATGAGACAAATTAATGATAAGGTTAAACCAATAAATAACAAGACAAAAACACTGCGTACATCATCCCAATTGAGCGCTTCACTTGCCTCATTTTCTTTTAAATTTGAATAATAGAGAATATCGGAATGAATTAGTTGATCAATTATAATTTTTTGATAAAGTCCTGCTCCATCTGATCTCAGTACAAATTTGTTCAAAATACTTTTACAGCAGAAATTCTTCCTCAGAGCAATGCCCACGTTCCATGAACCAAAGGAATCTTCAGAGATGTCTTTATTTTTGAATAAAACACCATTGAATCGCAGCCTTGGGCCAATTAAGACTGTTCCATCGGCAAAGTACTTAGTTATATTCTCTCGAACATCATAATACCATCTCTTTTCCTTAATAGCTTCTCCCAACTCTCTCATATGTTCTTGATCGCTATGCAACATCTGTTGGAGTAAGGCAGAACCCATAGGCACCAACGCCTTATAGGAACCGCTTTGAACAGCTTTATTTAATGCATCCGTAGTTCGAATGCCTTTGGCCTTCAGAGGAATCGTCAGAAATGACAATAAAACTGAACTGTAGCTTAGGGTCATAAACGTCACAAATATCCACCAAGAAATATAACTAATTCTATAATAAAAGTTATTATTTGTGACATAAAATGACTGTCGCAACAAACTCCCAAACATGACAGTCAACATATCAATTAACTTTCGACTTTTGAAATCCAGATAACGAAGTAGAAATGTCATTGAAAGGAAACACACTGAAATAGTAATCCAGACGCTGCCTTCAAATGGATAAGTGTACGTAGCCATTTGTGGAGAACGCAAAGATATGCTTGTAATAAAAACTTGTTTCTGGACAGTATAAGGATAGCTGAAGTCAACCGCTGTTTGTCTTTGTTGTGTTTGGGCCAAATAAGCAATAGCCATGTCAGCTTCCTGTCTGGAAAGCATTCCAATAATTCCGGTCCAATTGCCATTTTTTTCCTGAAAGCCAAATGCGCCATCAGGAGGAACCATAGGCACATATTTAAAATCTAGATGTTTAGAAATTAAATTTAAATATTCTAACTCTATTGCGGGAATGCTAATAATACCACTAAGAGCCTTATTAGTACCAGAAAGATGCTTTATAGGAGGTAGAACGACTCTAAGTTCTTTTGGAAATTGTTTCCTGTTCATTTGTATTGTTCATTTGGTTGTACGCTTTATCTAATTTTGAAAAAATGTTGGATATAATACGTTCAAAAATAGGGAAAGGATAACCAGATAAACGGAACACGGGTTAATTGCTTAATTTTTTTTCCTCCCTAAACAAAAATCTTGAAAATAAAATTAATTAGCCTTGAAAACAAACATGAGGGGGCGGGGGGCAATTCGAAATATTATTTCTACTTAAACATTTATATTTTTCCATGTAGAATATTTTCATACGCTAATTTAAACAAATTTCCATACGTTCAATTCAGACAAAATTGCGTTTTTCATTATCAGGACAAAAATATCATTTCTCTATTTATTTGTCTGTTATCAATAGCAGTACTTATAAAGATTAAATAATTCAAAAGTTAAAGTTAATGTATGAATAGTTAACTTTCATGCACGTTATTTTAAACTATCGAGTTTTCCGAAAGATAGAATAATTTATTGGTTATACCTTAAAGAATCCTTAAAAAGCTAAAATTTCTTTCAAACGATATAACGCACATCGCAACAACAATTTGGAATTAAACAGCCGATACTTTCAAATAACACTCACTGTTTTCAGACCTTGAACGTTCAAATAACTTAACGGTTTTCCGCACGAAGCACAAATATTTGATGTGAAACATTCTTTTCATTTAAATACATTCAATGAATAGTTAAACTATTTCACCACCAAAGTTTCATACACTCTAACTATGCTATAACATATAATATAAACACAACTCTCATAACCAACGTTAGTCAAGGTTCAGCCTGAATAACCACTATGTTTTCAGTGTTTATTTATATGTAACTTTTCTGCAATACTGTTATCAATATTTCAACGAAAATAAGTAGCGCATGTTGACGTTCGAAAACACCCTTCTGTCCAATAAGAGTATTAATATATTAATTATTTTATTGACAATCAGAAATGACGTTTTATGACAAGTATTAGAAAATATTCCGAATAATCATCAGTTTCATAGATGAATCGAATAACAATATGTCAATGTTGTGTATAAAAAACAATAAACATCACAATACAAAAATGGATTTTCTGTCATTCATTCTCAGTTGTAAATATTTTTCACGTTTGTTAAATGGACTTATATCACTTTCATCAATATCGTATATAAAAGTATTATTTTTTCAGAGGAATTGTATCAAATTTATATCTAATAATGTGTAATCCAATGCAATCCATTATGTTTTTGTATTTTTTTAGGTATGATAATATATATATGTATATATATATTTAATAAGGCTCGTAAGGAGTAAAAATTCTTCACAACTATGGCCCAAAGCAAAAACATAAATAAATAAATAAAAATAAATAAAAAAATCAAGCATAAAAGAAGTCTGATGTCTTATATTGTGACATTAGGTCACAGCCTAATTTATAAATATCCTTTTTTTTAATCAATAATACTAATTCTTTTAATTTTGTAATACATTCTTTTATTTCATCATCTTTCTTTAGCCCCTTAAGCGGTAGCGCATTTTGGACATTCTCCCCCTAAAATTCCTTACCAGCTCCTTAAAAGAGCCCCTTTATTTCGAGAAGTTTCCACCCTTTTTTTTCTGAGAATTCCACTGGTCGTCGGCACCTTTTCATCTCCGCGTGTTTGTTGTGTTTCTCAACCGTAACTTTTAACGCATAATCATTTTTTCATCTCAACTCGTGATTTTTAGGTAATTTAACTTTAACTTTTACAACATGCACTACAACTTCAATTTTAAGTTTTTGTATCTTATAAAAAGGATGAGCGCGAAAGACGATTAGCTTTCGATAATTTGATGTCATACAATTTGCTGCCCTCCGCTTAACGGAGTTTTTAACATTTTTGCTCCCACCCCCCTAAGGTGGAGAAGCGTTTTTTTTTTTCGAAGGATGGCCTCTCTGCGCCATCTTCTTTTGTGGGGCTTTGTTCACTGAAAATAACTCCCCGATCGCCATGATGTCCTTTTTCATTACCTCTGATGAATTGCTTACTAAAGAATTTTCCTTTTCCTGACAAATTGGATTAATGTTTCATAAAGAATTTTCCTGACAAATTGGATTAATGTTTCATAAAGAATTTTCCTGACAAATTGGATTAATGTTTCATAAAGAATTTTTCTGACAAATTGGATTAATGCTTCATAAAGAATTTTCCCGATAAATCGGTTTTTAGTGCCTACTAAAGAACTCTCCAGATAAAATCTCCAGTTTTTTTAAAGGATGATCCGCTGACCAACTACCGTCAGGGATGGAAATCCCCCGCAGTCATTTTGAACTCCTGTTCCAGTCATCACTAGTTCCACATCCTTGGCATGAGCCATTCCTAAAATGATGTAGTGCCTCAACGTAATGATTCGTCTAGTTTGTTTTTCCTCCAATAAAACAATAGTGATTTTTTTTCAAAAAAAGAACTGGACTGATTTTCTTTTTCCCTAGCCAAAAGTCTTTTGTTTGTTTCATCATAAACTCATCTCCGATCCAGGACTGGATATCTTTGTATGGATAAAAAAAGGTACGTGTTTTAAATATACTTGGTAGCTTCTAGAACTGTTTTTGAAGAAGAGGAATTGCTATTCGTCTGGGTTAGCCAAACTTCGTAAAATGTACAACTAACTATGTTTCACCCGGCCATTATTTTTTGGTTTTTTTTTCTCTTTTTCTAAATTGTTATTTTTTTGCAACTTTTTCATTCTTTCTATACCCAACCTTAATAGGGCATCTGGTGCCGTTCCGCTTTTCGGTTGGTGTATATAGTTTTTCATTATATTTATTTTGACCAGGGAATGTGTATTATTTCAAATTAAATTTTTTTACTATGAGTAAAGTAAGATATTATTATTCAATGTTTAATACATTTAATTTCAATAAATTTCTTTAAGTTTGGAGTAGGAAATGAATTGTTTATTTCAATAGTTTTTGATATTAGCCAAATAAACAATAATAAATTATGCAATGTAATCAAAATTTTTTTAATACACTTCATGTTTTGATTAGTTCATTAATATCTTGTTTTGGTTATTTACTAATTTGTTTCATACAATAACCAAATAGATAATTTTAAGTTGAGATAATAATAATTATTTGTCATAATTTCTGTAATTGAATATTACAATTGTTTTATAATAGTGATTAAAAATAACGATTTTGATTAGGATGATTAATATAAATATTTTTGATTAAATAATAAGTAGTAATTGGATAAGATTTGGTAAATAATTTTTCATATAACAATTTAAAAATAAGAATCCTTTTAATTTATAAAATTGATGTTTACATAAATTATTTGAAAAATAAAATTTTTTCACAGCAATTGGTTAAAATAATAATCATTACTTAATATTGGTAAATTCTATGTGTACTAAAAATTTTGCTTATTATGCTTTTGAATCAGGTCATGTTTAATAATTTAATTGATTATTTTGTTGAAAGGTTATTGAATTGATTTTTAATATGTATTGCCAATGTCTTACTCTCCTATATTGCTAAATTATTAGTGTTCTAATATATTATACTACAATTGATTGGTTTTTGAAAATGTTTGGGTATTTATTTGCACTTTGAAATAATTAATTACAATATTGTTTTTGTTCTAATGGTTGATATTTCTTGTTTATGCAAGCATATCGTTTTTGATTAACTGAAATTTGAAGGGTTACCTAATTTTTTTAATTGTGTTTTTCTTGATATTTAAATTTATTATATTTTAATGTGTACTTTATTTTCATGAGGTTACCAAATGGTTACAATTAGTAATAATACTTGTTTAATTGATACTATCATTTACTTTATATTTTTCATTAGATGACCCCAATTCAAACCCGTAATAGAACTTATTCTAATCCAATAATTATGCCTGACAACGTAAATAACATAGAGGCCAATAGGCAAACCCCTAAATTCAATTTCAATAGTCCAGAATTTTCTGGAAATTCTCAGAATGTAGAGTGGTTCCTGAACCAAATTAAAGATCTAGTAAAATTAAATCAATTTGTTAATTCGGCTGCTTTATACTTATTAAAATCAAAATTGTCTGGGGCTGCTCTCATTTTTTTTCAGAATTCACCTGAATGTAGGGTGGTCACAAAGTTCGAGGATGCATGTCAGCTGCTTCAAAATTTTTTCAAACAAGAAGATTCTTCCTCGGCTGACTTGGCAAAATTTCAGGCAATCAGCCTTTTGCCCTCTGAAACTATCAAAAATTTAGAATATAGGATAGATTCTCTTGCCCATAAGGCATATAACTTTATAAATGACCAAACTGCTTTGTCTCGGATAAAAGCCATGCAGTTCTTATCTGCAATCCCTTTGCACCTTAAGGAGACTATTCTCATTGAGGGAATACAAGATTACCGCGAGATGGTCAAAAGGGCCAATCATATTGTGACAATTCAACAATCATTAGCTGGATCGGCTACTCCTTTAGTCGCAGCTCATGCGGTGACTCAGTGTGCTTCTGCTGCACCTGATCAGCTCACCTTAATTTCAAAACAACTTGAAATGTTGACAACAAAAATTGAGACTATGCAGTCTAATTGTAATATATGTTCGAAACCCCACAGCACTAAATTATGTCCCCTTTTACTTCACCCTGTACAGAACCAGGATCGGGTTGAACATGAACAACCTCGCCCAACTCCAAACCTTCACTGTGTTTTCTGTAATAGGTCTGGGCATATCATGAGTGTGTGTCGAACGTATCTCAGACATTTAAGACAAAATTCATTCGGGCCATTGGCGATGCATTCTTTTCCGCCACAGTTCCCCATGGTTTCTCCCAGGTTCACTGCACCGCAGTATCCACCACCACCGATTCCTAGTCAAAATGAACAATTTAGACCGAGGGTTAATAATAATACTAATCATAGAGGTAACAATCCTTTAAACTCTCGCAGGAGGCAGTAGGGGATGGCCCTGTCTTCTCATCCACCAAACCATCCAAAATCTTTGATATAAATGAGTTTATGTCAAAATCGATGCATAATTCAAATGTTACTATTAGGGAATTTTTGACTAACTGTAACTATAAAGAAAACATTGAACACATAAATATTGTTTCACATGAAATTAATCTTCCTACAATTGCTTCTAACTTTAAAAATGTTAATGTAAATTTTCTACTCGATAGTGGGTCGTCAGTCTCATTATTGACATTAGATACTTTCAATGCAATCAGGGCTCATAATAAAGTAAAATTCTTATCAAGAAAAGTCCAAATAAGAACAGTTAATTCTCAGCTTCAATTTTCGGCGTGTGCGGAAATTTCCTTTAAAATCCATAATAATTTTTTTCGACATCAATTTTTTATTGCAGATATTAAGAGTGATACTTTTCAGGGAATTCTAAGTTTTGATTTTCTAAGAACACATAATGTTATTATTAAATTCCAAGACGAGTTGGTGCAATTTAGTAATTTTTGTATTCCTTTAAATAATTTTGATAAGTTAGCTTCTAATCATACCAATAATGAACAGATTGATGTAGTTTTAAAAAATAAACTCACAATTGAGCCAGGCGAGACTGCCATTGCCCATTTAAGGATTAATTCTTTTGCTAATCAGACAAATAAAGAAGTGTATTTCACACCTACTTATAATTCAAAAATTAATATTCATCCTTCTCTTAATGTTGTTGACAATAATGTGTTTAATACAATAATCCAAAATAATTCTGATAACACTGTTCATTTAAATAAAGGCTTGAATATAGGTTATATTATTGGTAATTTTGTTGTCCAAAATAGTAATGATGGTAATAATGTAGATTTAAATGATTGTACTAATCTAGAACAGTGTAATTTAATTACTGCTTCTCAGGATATTTTAAATTTAAGAAAAGATGAACTAAAATCTACTGATTTTGATTTAGCACATTTAGACACTGATCAAAAATTAATTCTTCAGAACATTTTATTGGAAAATTTTGCTGCATTTTCTAAAACCATAAAAACTTTAGGATGTACTGATCGTGTGGTTCCCTCTTTAACATTGAAAAATGACAATGCAATAAAAACCTTACCATTTGAAATTCCATATGCTTTAAGGGATGACATTAAACAAGAATTAGATGAATTAGTGGAAGCCGGGATTATTCATAGGCATGTTAGCCATTGGGCTGCTCCACTAGTCCTTGTCAAAAAGAAAAACTCAGAAAATAGTCAGGGAAAACCTAAGTATCGTTTAGCTTTGGACTTAAGATTACTTAATGCAGTGGTAGAAAGCTCCACTTACCCTTTGCCTAAAATAAGCACTATAATTAATGAAATTTCTTCATATAAATTTTTCACAAAGTGTGATATTCGAGAAGCCTATAGGCAGGTTATGCTTCCTGAACACCTACAGGACATACTAACTTTCACTACTCCTTTTGGATCCTTCGCTAATAGACGACTCGTTTTTGGCCTCAAAACGGCAGCGAGTACTTTCCAGGCTTTAGTAGACCTAATTATTGAGGAATTAAACACTGAGGGTATTAAAGGTATCCACGCTTATCAAGACGATTTCTTAATCGGAGCAAATTCCTTTGAGGAAATGACTAATAGAATATCAGCGTTACTTAAAATTTTAACTAAATACAACTTAACTTTAGCTCCTAATAAATGTTCTTTCTTTAAAGATTCTGTTGAATATCTTGGTTTTGTAATTTCCCATAAGTGTATAACCCCTACTTCATCCAATATAGCCAAAATTACTTCATTTGCTACCCCTCGTAATGCCAAACAGGTTAAAAAGTTTATAGGTGTGTGTGGCTTTTATCGCCATTTAATTCCAAATTTCGCCCAATTAATTGCTGTGTTGACTAAAGTTGCTACAAAGCAATCTAAATTTAAATGGAGTGACGAACAACAGCGGGCATTTGATGCATTACAGAATGCATTTTTTTCGAAACCTTTTGTTCAGTTACCCGATTTCAGTAAACCGTTTTTCCTAAATACTGATGCGAGCAAATTAGGCATTTCAGCAGTTTTGATGCAGGAGCATGAAGGATCTCTTCGCCCTGTCTCTTTTTTTAGTAAGGCTTTGTCCAAGTCTGAGAAAAACTATCCCGCCATCAAATTGGAGCTATATGCAATTTTTAAGGGTGTTACCGCATTTAAATCTTACCTCTATAATAGAAATTTTACAATTCTGAGTGATAGTAAACCCCTAAAACATTATCGCAAGGTTACATCACCTGCTGATATTATCACACGTTGGTTGCTTGCTTTGAGTGAATATACCTTTGAGTTTATACATATACCTGGTCATGAGAATGTGTTAGCCGACTGGTTTAGTCGTTCTCCTGATCCTAATTTTTGTCAACCTGCTTTAAATAGTAATGATTCTGAACTAATTTTACCTTTCACTGATATAAATGAAGACCATGTAATTCATGCTTTAACTAATAATGACTCCCCTCTTGAAATTTCTTTAGACACATTTAAATCGGAACAATATAAAGATCAAAATATTCAGGAAATTATTTCTTTTTTAAACAATCCCACGTTAATTAATCAATCTAAGACTGAACATTTCTTTTTAAATGATGGTATATTAATGTATGCCACTGAGGTTTTTCCTCATAAACACAGAATTGTAGTTCCAAATTCATTAAAATCTAAAGTGTTAAATATTTGTCATGTTTCCCATTCTGGTATTCAAAAGACGTATGAGCTTGTGTCTAAAAGATATTTTTGGAAAAGTTGTTACAGTGATACCTGTAATTATGTTAAGTCTTGTGAATTATGTATTAAACATAAACAGTCTGCGAGCAAGCCTGCTCCGTTAAAATCAATGTGGCTACCTCAGAGGCCTGGACAATTTGTCTCAATGGACATTGTAGGACCCATTAAGAATTGTGGATATATTTTAACTTTCATAGATCATTTCTCTAGACATTTAATTTTAAACCAACTAGTCAATTTAACCACTGAGACTGTTTCTAAACATTTAATGAATTATATTACTCATTATGGTAGAATGCTATACCTATTAACAGATCTAGGCACTCAGTTTAAAGCTGAGGTTTTTGAATTAATCAATAAGAAGTTAGGCATAAAATTAGCCCATAGCAGTGCTGCTCATCCTCAAAGTAATGGAATGAGTGAACGCATTAATCAAGCTATTAAGTCTTCTGTTTTAACTTTACATGAGAAAGGTGTTTCATTTGCAACCAGCTTATTAATTCACCAAAATATATACAATGGTTCAATTCACTCTTCAACTAAATTCACCCCTAACTTACTTCATTTTGGTCGTAATTTGGCCTTAATTTTTGATTGTTTTGAAACTAGTGTTGAACCAATACATTTGGATAAATCTCACTATTTATTGGAGACCTTAAATGAGCTCAATATTGCATATGAAAATGCTTACCATAATTCTGAACGAGCTCAAGTCAAACAAAATTCGAGACAAGGTGCGAAAGCAAAATTAAGATCACTAAATATTGGTGATATTGTCTACTTAAAACATACTAATGTGTTTAAACCAAAATTTGATGGTCCGTTTACTATTTTGTCAAAATTTAATGATGTGGATTATGTAATCCAACTGTTGGACAATACAAGGGCACCTAAACTAACTGTTCATATAGACCGTTTACGTCTATGTCCTCATAGGAGGCAAAATTTGCTTTTTCATCCCTCTTTGGATACCTCCCCTAGTGTAATTGATAGTGATATGACTCTCCCTAAGGCTTGTCCTTACAATTTAAGAAGTAAATAATTTTTCTAAATAAAATTTGTTTGAATGTAACATTGATATGTGTGATGGGTGTTATTTGGGTATCGGTGTATATGATGCTGGCCGTCATATCCGCGGAACATCGGGATCCTGTAGTACTTGTCAGGCAATACTAGTGATTTTTTTTGGTTAATTTTTTTGATATACAGTTCTTGTAACTAATTTTGTCAATAATTCTAACATTTTTTAATTGAATGAGGTATTCAAATTGTGATATGGTTTCTTATGGTAGATGATGAGCAGTGCCCTCCTTTTTGCGACTCTACAAACTTTATAGGTATGGGTTCGTGTTTGTGGTTGTTCATGTCTAACTGATTGCAATTTTTTTTAACAAATATTTCATGTTAATATTTGTATTTTTTTACATTACGTAAACACATAATTGTAATTAATTAATGACGTCTGATTATCGAATGCCAATTTTTTTGTTTTTCGACCCTGTAGTTCTGTACAGTATTTTTTTTTTCCTTTTCTAGTATGTCATAAGTCACTATTATTACATACAAAATTTTTTTTGGATTTTGCAGAGTGTGAGTTCTCTTTGCATTAGTAATGTATACAAGTACACCTCATTGTACATCTCAGGGTGTCACAACGGTTGTTATGATTTTTTATTGTTTTGTGTTATGTTGTTTTATACAAAATTGTTGATGCTGAGTTTGTTCATTGTATATTGTTCAGCAATTTTTGTTAGGTAATGCTTTTTGTAAGCAATGTGTCAAGGCCTTGTTTTGTGTTTGTTTTGTTTTTAGCAGTTTTTTTGGTCAAAGTTCTGTGAGTCAATTTGTTGTTTTTAAGTGTTAAAATTCCTTGCAGTTTTTGTTAAGTTTAATGTTTTGCCTAGGCTTTTCCTGTTACAACTAGTAAATTTAATTGCAAATTTTTTTAAAATTTTTTTTCAAGTCTAAAATTAATAATGTTAATGCACTTATTCCTCTCACTAATGACTTTGATTTGTTTCAGGTATACATTTTGATGTGTACTAATTTTTTGTCGTTTTAACTCGGATTACCACTTATCAATCTTGTTTGATTGGTTTCAATTTTTTTCTCAAAATTCACTTAATGGATTGATGTACAAAATGTTGTACAAAGTTTTTTTTTTCGTTTAAGCTCGGAATATTGTCAGTCTACAATGGTAGCCTGATTTTTTTTCGTTTGTTTGCAATTTCTCAATTTTTTTGTTCATACTAATTTCCAGCAAACAAATCAATTTCTTTTCAATTCCTTCTTACAAGGAATAATTTGAGTTAATGTCCTTTACCTCAAAACATTTGCTTTTCCACTATTACTAAGTGAGATTTTTTTTTTTTTGAATAATCAATTATCCATTTTACCTCCTTAATGTTATTTGATTTGAGGAAGATTTTCTCAGTCTACTTCATGTAGCCTGAATTTTTATACGGGTGTTATTGCACTTATAGGCATTCACATGCATCAAGGCATATGTTGTTTAAGTTTAATTTATAGTACATGTGTTGACGATTCTGTGTCAAAATGTTTGTTTTCATTTAGCAAACAATTAAGATTGTTTTGTGTTTTTTTTCGTCCATTTATCAAACAATTAACATTGTTTGCCTTTTCACTAATCAAGATGCAGCCATGTAAAGCTGCTTATATGTATGTGTTGTTATGTGTTACTAATTCTTTGTATGTCTTATGTTTGAGGCACAGCTTTTCTCATTTCAGACTCTTACTATCCGAAGTTTTGATATAGATTGTTATGTAAACATCTGACTATTTGTAAGTGGAGTAGTGGTGAACTGGAGTTGCAGGCTGTTAGAACTTAATTTCATTTATAAATTTTTTTGGATTAATATTTTTTTGGCAAAAACAAAAAAAAAAAAAAAAAATTTTCTTCAAAAATTTTTTTTCTGCAGTGGGGGGTATAATGTGACATTAGGTCACAGCCTAATTTATAAATATCCTTTTTTTTAATCAATAATACTAATTCTTTTAATTTTGTAATACATTCTTTTATTTCATCATCTTTCTTTAGCCCCTTAAGCGGTAGCGCATTTTGGACATTCTCCCCCTAAAATTCCTTACCAGCTCCTTAAAAGAGCCCCTTTATTTCGAGAAGTTTCCACCCTTTTTTTTCTGAGAATTCCACTGGTCGTCGGCACCTTTTCATCTCCGCGTGTTTGTTGTGTTTCTCAACCGTAACTTTTAACGCATAATCATTTTTTCATCTCAACTCGTGATTTTTAGGTAATTTAACTTTAACTTTTACAACATGCACTACAACTTCAATTTTAAGTTTTTGTATCTTATAAAAAGGATGAGCGCGAAAGACGATTAGCTTTCGATAATTTGATGTCATACAATTTGCTGCCCTCCGCTTAACGGAGTTTTTAACATTTTTGCTCCCACCCCCCTAAGGTGGAGAAGCGTTTTTTTTTTTCGAAGGATGGCCTCTCTGCGCCATCTTCTTTTGTGGGGCTTTGTTCACTGAAAATAACTCCCCGATCGCCATGATGTCCTTTTTCATTACCTCTGATGAATTGCTTACTAAAGAATTTTCCTTTTCCTGACAAATTGGATTAATGTTTCATAAAGAATTTTCCTGACAAATTGGATTAATGTTTCATAAAGAATTTTCCTGACAAATTGGATTAATGTTTCATAAAGAATTTTTCTGACAAATTGGATTAATGCTTCATAAAGAATTTTCCCGATAAATCGGTTTTTAGTGCCTACTAAAGAACTCTCCAGATAAAATCTCCAGTTTTTTTAAAGGATGATCCGCTGACCAACTACCGTCAGGGATGGAAATCCCCCGCAGTCATTTTGAACTCCTGTTCCAGTCATCACTAGTTCCACATCCTTGGCATGAGCCATTCCTAAAATGATGTAGTGCCTCAACGTAATGATTCGTCTAGTTTGTTTTTCCTCCAATAAAACAATAGTGATTTTTTTTCAAAAAAAGAACTGGACTGATTTTCTTTTTCCCTAGCCAAAAGTCTTTTGTTTGTTTCATCATAAACTCATCTCCGATCCAGGACTGGATATCTTTGTATGGATAAAAAAAGGTACGTGTTTTAAATATACTTGGTAGCTTCTAGAACTGTTTTTGAAGAAGAGGAATTGCTATTCGTCTGGGTTAGCCAAACTTCGTAAAATGTACAACTAACTATGTTTCACCCGGCCATTATTTTTTGGTTTTTTTTTCTCTTTTTCTAAATTGTTATTTTTTTGCAACTTTTTCATTCTTTCTATACCCAACCTTAATAGGGCATATATAATAACCTTCTATAATTGATTTGACTTACAAAATGACGTAAGTCTATTTGTTATTAATTAATCTTACAGTAATTTTTTACAAACAATTAATATTTGTTTTGTTTTTTGTTTGATTGATGATAACATGAATATTGAAAATAAGAATTATTGATTACCATCGTTCCGCACAATTTAGGTCCAAAATGGTGAGTCAATGGTGAAAAAAAAAGAAAAAGAAACTGATATCTAAAACAATAATGACCACTTGCAATTGATTTAACTAAATAAGGAAAAGCCATTTTTTTCTATAATTTCTATGATAATTAATTATAATTTGTTAAAATTTGCTTTGTTACCACGTTTATATCAACTTCCCTTCGTGTATGTCTGTTCAGATGGAATTTTTTAATCGATTTTAAACTAACTTCCCGACTAGTTACAGACTTAAAATTTGGCACATGGTTCAGAATTGCATGACAATGCATGAAAAGGAAGAGAGAAAAGACATAAAGACATACAAAGTAGAATAAAATTAAAGTTAAAGAAAAATTTACATTTTCGCGAACGATTGTCTTTTGTTGTCGATTCGATTATTTCAAATTAGTGTCACATGTCAGTTGAAAACTTTTGCGTACAGTGAGTGAAAAAATTGAGATTTTGGAAGTAAGAACAAAAAAAAAAATATTTAAAAAAATAGTATTTTTAAAAACCACGTTTTTGTAGTGGAGAGTAATAATTAAAAAACAAAAATTTGAAAAACGAAAAACATTGGGAAGCATGAAATATATAACAGTACATATACACATTTTCTTATTCATACACATGCACAACCACATCCACATATACATCCACATGCACATGCATATACACAAGCATATACACAAACATATTCCACATCCACATACAATTACAGATATACATACGCATATTCTCATGAGCACACATACTGTTACTGTTATGCATTTCTTGCGCCCCACGTTTTTCGTTTTTCAAATTTTTGTTTTTTAAATATTGTTCTCCACTAAAAAAACGTGGTTTTAAAAAATATTATTTTTATTTTTATTTTTTTTACGTTTCAAGTATAGAGCCTAGAGGTAAACTATAATGGGCCCGCACACATCACGATAATTTTAGTCATCATAATGAAACCACGTGGCTGTAAAGAGAATCGAGAGAGAGGGTAATGAAACGAATCAAACCTACATTAAAGAATCAGTTCTTTTTTTTATTTTTTAATTTTATAAAAACACATTTATTTGACAACCACACATAAACTAAACAAAATTAAATTAAAATACCCGTAACCGGATAGTAATAATCTTGTTCAAAATAATGAAAAAACCCGAAAAGGTTAGTATGAATCTTAAATTCAAAACGAAAACTATTCTCATCAAAAGTCAGCAATTCTCTGATATTTCATAAATAGTCCCGTTCTTTTATTTTTAATTTTTCTCGTTATATATGGTTTGTTTTTGTTAGTCAGATATTTTTTAAATGTTTTAAGACTTAATAGTATTTTTAACCTTCTGTATCCCCTTGTTGCTTCAATGAAAGAAAACCGATGATGGAATTTTGACTCTTAAAAGACGAAAAATGCGAGATGACCTGGGCTACTTAAGAGGATGCTACACCACGGGAGAAACTTTTCACTGCAAGCTCTTTTTCACCTCCACAAATAATTTCAATTAAGGATTTTAATTTAAATTATGGCTTTTAATTAATGACCTTAAAATAGTATAATAATTGTTAAACATCAAATGTACAGTGCACTAAATAATGGACAACCCTAAATTACTTTTGATCTAATGATCGAATCTTCAAGTTCTAGGACTCAATATAGATGGTTCGAGGAAGTGACCTTAAACATACTAATTACCAAGTACAGACGATATTTTAAGTTGCGAAATCAGGCACAAAAACCTACTTTCTCTGAATAAACATGCCTTCTTTCAAAGGATTCGGATTTCTGATCACCAAAATATAGGAGGTTGCCGTTATCTGAGAAATATGATCCCAATAGTTTGATCAGGAGAGTTTTCCAAAGTTCGGAAACCCCTTAATGTTAATTTCACTTTTTGCGTATTTCGCTACATCTCGAGAACTTTTTAAGAGAATTGAAAACTTTTTGTACACAATTATTAAATTCGTTGATCCAAAATAATTACATGCAAAATATAATTTTTAGTAAATATTTATTATTTTTTTATCTAATAATGTCCAAAAACTCTTGAATGGTAAGTGTCACATTTACACTTAATGTAATGTGACAATTTTATTTCTAATTTTACCTAAGCCTTTAATTTTTTCTTTAAACGTTATTCCTTTTTTTCAATTTAACAATTTTTTTTATTTTTAACTTTCTTGTTGATCTTTCTCATGGTCATTGCGGTCATCGCACTTCCTGTGGGGAAAGTCAACCAACCCCTCTATTCACGCCTTTCTTCTTCTTCTTTTAATTTTAGGGGGGTTAACTAACCAATCTCTTTCCTTTAAATTTCAGACTCTCCGCCTCTTTAAATTTAATTGGTTGTAATTTTTCTGGTCCTATACCAGTTAAGGAATTTTTAAGTCACTTTGAATACATTCTCTTTTTCTCGAGCCTTCTGGCAGGTTACTTTTTTTTAAATTCTCCGCGATGCGGACTTCGGTCCGTATCGAGAGACTTCTTTTTACATTTTTTCTTAGCAATTATTTTAAATTAAATCCATAGCTGTAATAAATTTCTGTAAAATTTAAAATCAACATTTTATACCTTTAATTTTCTTTAACATTAAAAGCCCTCTCAAATTTAAGTTTTCTTTTCATATTTATTTTAACGGTTAAATTACTCGTTCTTTTATATTTAACTTTATGCATGACGCCTTTGGTTTCTTTAAATTCTCTTGTCACCCATTTCCTTTTAAAAGATATTTTTTCTGTGCCACAAAATGTGTTGGAATCATATTGTTTGTTTGTTACGAAATAATCAAAATAAGTAGTTTTACAAAAATAAATGTTTAGTTGAACAGAAAGTTTTGCGTGATTGTTTTTTTAGCTTTACCTTTATAGCTATTAGTTATCACCTTTTTTCCTTCTGTATGTGATGAGTACCTTTTTTTATTGTCATGGGCATTTACTTTCTTTCTTTGGAAACATCACAAAAATTGCATTGAATATATATTTATGTTTGGATATAGCATGACTTTATCTTATTTATCTTTAATTACTTTAGCTTCACCTTTATTCTAAATTCGGTGATACCAATTAATCCAATTTGTTCAAACCTCACATTTTGTGACCCTTTGAACCTCTTGGGTTATTGTTATCCCACATTAGCATTGTACTACCACTCTCCTTAATGATCACATTCCCCTTTATTTAATCTAATTACCCTTTTATATATTTCGGCCTTAATTTTATTTATCACGACATTTCAATAATTTACCTATTTTTAATCATGGCTATATCCAGAGATACATCCAATTATGCAACCCATCCATTTTAGTAATAATACATGAATAACTTTACCTTATACGCACCAAAATAAATATTTCAATTTAACTGTTACAAGTAAGGTATAATTTTTTTTACATCATTTTAATTATATAATTTTACGAGGCAAAATACAAAGTTTGAGCAAAATTGGTTGATTAGTTCTTGAGGAATTGAATTTCAAAAAAGTCTGATATTTAAAATTCGATTTCTGAGGAACTATTTGACCGATTTTGCAGAAATTTTGCATTTTGCCATGTGAAATTATGTTCTTTAAAATGTAGTAAAAATTGCATATCTTATAATTAAAAAATTTTTTTCGGTCATTATTAAATAAAATAATACAAAATAATAAATGTTCGCTAAAAGTTATTTTTGAATGGAATTATCTTTGGCAAAACGAATTCAAAAACTGCTTTCAAAAAATTTTAAATTTTCTTAAGACCATGGGTCAAAAATTAATAATAATATCATTAAGGACTTTGCCAAACTTTGGAGTGCTCTCCTGACCAAACTATGGGTATCATATTTCCCATATCGCGACTATCCCCTATATTTTGTCAGAAATCCAAATCCGTCCGGAAAAAAATATGTTTATTCAGAGAAAGTAGGTTTTTATGTCTGATTTCGTAACTTAAAATATCGTCTGCACTTAGTATATTTGAATCCCGCAGTCCCGATCGTAAAGACATGGTTCCCAGTACAGCATCTAAGTCAAGCGTCACTGGCTGCAGTCAATAAACGGGTGGGTGACTTTGATCAGCCTGCTTGGGGACCGAGAGTGCGCGGCATCGGTCGTACTGTTCTACCGTAAAGTGCTCGTTTCTGCTTGCAGGGTGTCAGGCTACCAAAGAAGGGGAGCCACCCTCTCTGCAGAGGATCAAAATTGCGATGGCATTTCTTCGGATCATATTCTGGGATGTTTCCCAGACCGTCACCATTACCTTAGTGTGCAGCTCTAGTGTGACGTAAATAAAATACCTACCTACCAAGTATATTCGAGGTCACCTTCTTAAACCATGAATAATGAGTTCTAGTTCGTGAAGATCTGATCCTTAGATCAAAAGTTATTCAGGGTGGTCCATTTATATTTTTACACACTGTATATATACCCACAGTGATATTACCAATTATTTTTCTTTCTTTTTTAAATTTCTATGTTACACAATATACAAGTACTGATATAATTTTATTTATTATAAGGGTTCGCCAAAGTGGCAACTTAGGCGAATTCAGGCGGAATTTTTCTGGCGGACCCATGAAACCCATTTTTTTTAAAGGTGTTTTTTTTTCAATCTTTATTGCATTGTCAGTAAGTTTAACTTCAAAAACAAAATAATCGTAGCTTATTGTCCTTAAAACAAGACTTCAAAATAATTGAAGATAATTTAACTTGATTCATAAATTGAAATGAGTTCAACTTGTTTTAAGTTTATATTAATGTGCCTTAAATTATATGAAAAAGTAAAGTAATCTGTTCCTTATAGAAAATTGGGACTCCAAAAATCTTACAAATATTTTTTAATTTAAATGAAATTATTATTGTTTCTACTAATAGAATTTTCATTCAAGTACTTAACTTTAGAAACGATATTGATTTTGCATTTTTTCTTCCTTTCTTTTTTATATCCAGAGTGATTACAGTGATTTAAATTATATTTAAATCAAATTGCTTCTTTAATAAAAATAAACAGTTTGTATGAAATGAAATTATATATATACCTTGAAAATGTTATTGAGTTCTAAGATATATTTTATAAATAAAGTTTATACATCATTATAGACAGAGTTCTCCCAAGGAAAAAAAAAGTGGCAGGGCGCTTTTCTTCTGTAAAGGACACTTAGAGTATTGAAAGGGTGTTCAGTTAACATCGTAAATATTTATCAAAATGTGTAATATTTTGTAATAACTGAATTCTATGCTGAACAATTTTTAAATTATCCTCTCATACTATTTTATGAGTATATTTCTAAAGGTAATTAATTCTCTCTCATTATCAAAATAAGAGAAAATTTAAAGTTTAGAAAAATAATTAAAAGTATGGTAAAAGGCAATCTCTGTGCATATTTTTTTTCCGAACAAATACACTAGCAAAAAAATCATTAATTGAAAAACAACTTGAAAGATTTGTCCTATAATTTAAACTGAAAATTATGATAAAATAAACATTTAAAAATGCATTTTTTTTAAATAAAAGGTAATTATTTAAAAAAATAGTTTTAAATTCATTTAAGAAATTTATTAAACCCCCCTCTCCCTCTAAAAGGAAAAAATTCTTAACACATTTTTACCAGTTGAGAATGATCCTAACAAAGTAAGTAGACACTGATAATTTTACAATTGTGTAACTATTATTTAAAAACAATGAATAAATTTTTTTTAAAAAATGGAATCTGGGTAAAAATGCAGTGTTTTTGAGGGATTGCAGCTTTTTTTTACGAAAAGGGTGCATTTATCGGGATCAAAGGGCAAGTAGGGCGGGCTTCCTTTCAAAAAACGCTGATTGAATTGAATTGCTTTTATATAATTCAACTCTTATACCACTATATAAGCGGCATCACATTTTCATTTACTGTAAAAAAACAATAATAAAAAATAAAAAAACAATAATTTATTGTTGTCATATTTAAAATTGATTTAATTATAATTTTTTTGAAATAAATATTATATTGGTGGGAAGTAAACTTGAAATATTTCCAGATAGTTAAGAGTTTATAACATCTATAAAACTAATTCGTAAGTATATAGAACAAAAAATACAAATTGAAACAATGTAATTTATGAAGAAAACTCTTAATTTTTCCCTTAATAACATTTGTTTGGGTGAAAAAGCATTCCACTAAACGCAATACTGAAATAAATAAATAAGAAAAAACCTATGCTGTAAATATTGAAATTTAGATACATCAAAGCAAAACAAATGGATAAGTTCTACTTGTATTGTCAATAAATTATTTACTGTGAAGGAAAAAATAAGCAATTCTTTCTTTCCGCATGTCTACATGAAAAGCCAATCACATATTTTGACCCAATTGTATTTTGCTTGTTGAACAAACTTCAACTGAGAAAGCAAAATTAGATTCGAATGTTTCTTAAAAGAATTGTTAACAACACCACAGTTGAAGCCATCCCAGGAAGCATGTAACCTTACGGCCACCTTGTGTCGGAAATTTCCTTTTATTGTCACGGAAATGTTTGTGCTAAAAACCTTTTTTTTTTTCAAAAAACAAAAATATTGTAGTTTCAATCCTTTCACCCTAAAAGGATCAAAAATTATTTTTAAAGTTTTTTTAAAAAAGTATTGTGACGTAGGTGCGAAAAAAAAGTGAATGGTAAACCTTGTTATCATAGTTGTCAATGAAAGGTAAACAGATAAGAGAAATACAAACCTTTTTTTAAGGTTTTCACGTAATCACCAATTGAATTTAAAAAGTAAGGAAAATATTTCCTTTCGATGATATTTTTATACTGGATACTGCTCAAATTGCTTGTTTAAGAAAATGGACTCAGTTTTTATGAAAATCGACACATAAAGGGAATGGGAAAAGAAGAGAATTTTCAACGGAACTAAAATCTTAAATCTATAAAAAGTATAATATAAAACTAAAACTAGCAGAAGCGTGTAGAACCATGCGAACCATGAAAAGTGACGTCACGTCCATAATGACGTTTTAGCTGACGCCACACTAGCGATAGGTTCAAATTGCGTTGTTAATTAAAATTTCATGACAAGGTGGATTTTAGCTGAGCATGCAAGACGTTGCGAAAGCAAACCTCATAATTACCTAGATTTAAGATTATTTTCCTGCTTGCAGACAACCTCGATTAAAGGTTTTTATATAGAAGGTTGTTTTCCAAGGCTTTGAATTAGGGTAATGTGCGTAGAATAGAGCAGATTGCCACAGACCTCGTCTTAAGGTTAGAAGGTTTACACGTAAACCACATAAAAACATTTTTAGGTTTACATTCAAAAATGTTTTCTGAGTGAAAATAAACTTTATTTTGTTATCTTCCCAGTGACCTTTTCTTCATGGCTAACCATACAAGCATCTCAGTAGATTATTTTATGTAAACACATACATAACAAAAAACATTTCACTGGACATAATGTAAATAAAAAACACTCATCTTAAAAAAATACAACTTTAAACAAACTTTCAATTTATGTTCAACCCTTTCAGCTATGAGCCATATCAATAAATTGAAAAACAAAGTAAAGTAATTTCAATATTGCAAACTTCAACAATGTAATTTTTTTGGAAGTGCAATATATCAAAACATATGAAAGAATATTCATAAAAAATACAAACAAAAAATTATGATTAAAATATACTTACTTAGTTAAACACAACAGATAGCGTACATCACACGCTCCACACATCCTGCGAAAATTTTCAGTTATCGGCAGTCGGACAAAATTTAGCGTGAGAAGCCTTGGCGCTCCCCAATTTCAGATGTCACTGCGCCACCGATTTGTAGGGTTAATGTAGTAGAATCGCGGCTGCTGAGACAGTTCTTTTTAAGAAAACAATTTGAAATTTTAGAATAGCACTAAACATGTTGCAAACTTGAATGCGACAGAAATAAGCAGCCGGATGTTTAAATTTAAGCTGATCATTTATGACTAATAATAATTACTAATCGCAAATAAAACGTCAGAAAAGATTTGCATTTTTTCTATTCGGAATTTCATATTTAATAGTACAAAATATGGCGTTTTGTTCGTGGACAGCAGAAGAAAAATATCGAGACACATTTGTGCCAGGTAAAAGATTTTAGCATGAATAATTTGTTTTAAAATTGTATAATATTCCGGAAATTTGTTCTCAAATTTAATTATTGTAACTTTAAATAAATCCAAAATTCTAACAGTCTTTATCTAACTTTTATCTTAGTTTTTATCTAACTTTTTTTGGAAAATTTCCAAAATTAATCTTATGGACTTGAGAAAATGACTTTTCTGAAGAAGTTCAATTTTTCCTCTTAGACAAAATATGCAATTAATTATATTAAATAGTATTTTAATTATGTGTTAGAGTAATATTTTTGGGATGTGCGTTTACTTTAATGTTGATTAGTAAATTAATACATACTGTTGCTTCGTATAAATTTTTAGTTGTAAGTAATAATTGTTTTTTTGAGTTTTTTTTTATTTCTTAATAAAAAATTAATTGCTTAGCACAGTAAATATTTAAATACCTAAGTTATAAAAAAAATTAAATTGATTATCTCTTTTTATTAAAAAGATAAGTGGATTAGAGAGTACAGTATTTTGCAGTTTCAGTAATAAATATTGTTTCTAGTTTTTAGTAATTAGTTTAAGTTAAATCTTTTTTGCTTATAAGGGATTAATAAAAAATATTTTAAGCATATTCTCAAATATAAAGATACCATTAGTAGAGAATTACTGGGGATATTTCCGTATCATGATCTGTCGCGCCAACTACAATCGCTAAGGTGCCAAATAGATTTTAAACTTTCAAATTTTAAAGAAACAAAAAACATATAGATGTTTGCTGGGGGTGGCTAGAGTTATACCTTTCGTGTTGGACCCTTTCTATGATGTTTTTTTTTTTTTTTTAAAGTTTCTCCCGGGCCACTACACGGAAGGGTACAATTGGTAGCCACGCTTAGGCAAACCTGTACATGTTTTCTTTTTTTAAAATTTTTTCCATTTAAAAACAATTTGGTGTGGCAGATCACAATACGGAAATATACCCGGAAGTTGCCAAGACTTTGCTATTATTCTGCCACAGATCACAATACGGAAATCTACCCGATTTAATGAATAATAATGTTTGTAATCTTTATGTTTTTAAACTTATTCTCTAAATATATATTATTTTAAGTTGAATAAAAAGTAAGTCAACTACTAAATTGATTTAAATCAATGTTAATATTATTAGGATTATTATTAAATTTTATTGAGTTAATTCACTACCATCTAACAGCTAACAGACAGATCCAACACCCTTTTTTTATAATTTGTTTTATTTAATTACTTATGTCAATTATTAAATAGTATTTTAATGGTTATGTAGGTTGTGTTTAGTTACAAATTTTTGAGTGATTTGAATAAACCATATTTATTTTATACCTTGTATTATAAATTATTTTTTATGTGTTATGTCTATTTTGCTTTCTTTAGCACTAATCAGTTTATTTCAGTTTTTCAAAGAAATTGACGCATTTAGTATTCAAAAAATGTTTAATTAAAAGTTGATGAAATATTAAAAAAAAATAGCTTATCTCTAAAAAAATAGATTTTATAGATAAACACAGAAAATGTTGCTTTTGCCAGGAAGAAAATCGGGATTCATGAATTATTTTGTAAGAAAAAGAATATAAGATTGTGAAGATTCAGATATACTTAATTTCTTAGATTATTGTATTAAATTTAGTGAAGAAAATGTTGTTGACATAGTAACAAATCTAAATACCATTGAATCTAATACAATAATCTAAATACAATTTGTTTATTATGTGTTTTTATTGCAACTAAAATTACTGTAATTTATTTTATTTAGTATTTCTATAAACTTTGTTTTTATTGTAGGTGTATACGCATGTACAAAGTGTGGCTTTGAATTGTTTTCTAGTAGAACAAAATTCCAGCATTTTTCCCCATGGCCATCATTTACAGAAACCATTCATGATAACAGTGTCATTAAAGTGGAAGAAAAATTTAGGCCTTCTCTAACATATAAAGTAATTAATTTAATTTTTAATTTGAGTTATGTTACAAAATGTATATATATTTTTATCATTAAATTATGATCATGAAATTTCTTTTAAATGACCTCATCATTGTTAAAAATTGAAATACTTTAGGGAAGGAAAAAAAAAACCCAGTTGAATTTTATACACTCTGTGGTCTAAACTGTTTCAAATTAAGTACTTTTCAGAAAACTTTTTCACACATTTTCTGACGCAAGCATATTTTTCAAACTTGCACTAGTAATTGTATTTAAAAAATTAAATTTTGTTGGTAAAATTGTTAAAATCAATTTTTTCTTAAATCTTTGCATCATACTATTTATACTTGATCTGAAAAAAAAAAACTTTAATTCTAAGTTTTAGATATAGTGATATCGTTACTTCCAAAGTAAAAAAAAATATACAGATAACAAATATATGAGCGTACACTTTGAAACTTTTACATTCTGATATGGGTCTATAGTTATTTATAGCATATCCATTTTGGATCTTGAGACATTAAAGATTCATTCTCATATGGATAATAGTGATTAACAAAATTTCAAATGAATATTTTTAAACTTTCATTTTGTACATTGCTTGTTATTTTTGCCATCTAATAAAATCACTTTGTTTTACAAATTTAGTATAATGAAGAGTAGCTGATTTTAATTTCAAGTAATTTAAAGCTTTAAAAATATATAAAATTTCTAAGTTTAACTTTATGAATATGAATACACTTATGCATTTGTTGATTGAAGGGATATTGTTTTATTTCTTATTTTACCAGCCATTATTTTTACTTGTTATTTTATTAGAATACGAACTACATATTTAATTTAGGGAAAGGTTTAAAAACAAATTGTTGTATTCTTTAAGTTGTTGAAATTAAAAGTTTAACATTGTCCAAATATTTTATTTGTTATTATTATTATTATTATTATTATTTTTTTTAAGTTTGTTTAACTGTTGCTGCTGCTTTTTTCTTTTGTACAATAAAATTAATGCACTAGGAGATCAATATAATTGAATTTTGTAAACCACATTTCTCTGCAAACTGCTGTAAACAATGATAATTACAGTTAAGAAGTTTCTGTAACTGTAATGAACTGGAAAAATATTTGCAAGCAAAAATTATTTGCTAAGAGGTTATAATCTCTAAGGGAAATTGATAAATATTTTTTGTTCTTTCTTCTAATGCTATTGATAATTGTAATTTTTTGTGAAAATAAGAAATATTTAAGTGCATATTTTTGCTTTATAGGATTTGTATTTATATGTCATTTCAAAGCATTAAGAAAATTGAACTGATTCAGATGCATATTGCCCTATTTAGTAGGAATTGTATTGATATGGGAAATGATTTAACTAAAAATTCTGTGCTTAAAATTCTTATGTTTCATTTTATAAAGGTCTTTAATTGTTACAATATTAATAATGATTTTTGTGTTTTGATTTATCTCTATGTTAGAAGCATTGTATTCTTTTTAATACCAGTAATTTTTAAGCATTTAAATTCCTTGCCATCTTTTGCTTTGTGCTATATTCAGCACTAACAATTTCATCAATCTATCATTTTTTCTTCTTTTGCTCAAATGTATTATCAAGATTCTCTTATCTTTATGCAATATACACAAGACCTAAAAATAGTTAAAATTTTAAAAATAAAGGTGAGTGACTGAACAAAAAAAAAATAGAAAAAAAATGATTATCTTGTTTGTATGACTGTATGTATACTGGAAATTTAATAATTTGGGAAAAATTTTAATAATTTTACTAAAAAAATAGTTTTAACTTAATTTAATATTGCACTAACTAAACTTTTTTTTACAAATATAGTGACTGATTTCTTTGTTTTCCTAGTAATTTATAGTGTTATCACTACATATTAAAATTCTGCAAATACTAATTAGATGAGGTTTAAGGAATTGTTTTTAAACAGTAAAATATTTTTGCTTTATACTTTTAGAATGGTTTTAAGTAATTTTCTTATGAATTATTGCTAATTAGTTTCTAATGTGTTACTAAGCACCATAAAATCTGTTGCTCAATATCAAAATATTGAAAATTTCTGGTTTCAAAAGGGGCACTCCTATTCCTGATTGTTGATTACTTTAAAGTGCTGTTGCTATAATCTAATAATTAATGCTATAATCTGATAATATATAATCAAATATGTCTCTTATGTTTTTAACAAATAATTTAAAGTGCTATAATCAAGGCATTGAACATTTTATTTTGAATTTTTAGATTTCTTGTGGAAAATGTGGAAATGGCCTTGGTCATGAATTTGTAGGAGATGGGCCTGGTGGGAAGTCCAGGTTCTGAATATTCTCGGAGTCCCTCAAATTTGTTCATAAGAATGGTAATGATTTTTTTCATTGAATTAATTTATGAGCTTTAAATTAAATATAGGGTGACCCGGGGTAATTCACGATCACTCTGTTTCTGGGGTAAATAATGATCACCTAAGTTTTATTTTTAAAAAATTATTTTTTTTTTTAATTTGAGACATGGACAAGAAATCTTGAACACTTTACTAAAGTATAACTACATTTACTTAATAATAGTTTTTTGTTTAATCTAACAAAATAAGTATCTTTTAAACTGCTTTCTGTATTTTCCATTTCAAAGATGGGTTTCAAAATGTGCACATTTCTGCAAAGATCCCCTTCCTTCTCTTAATAATATATATTTTGAGTTATTTTCTTTTTCTTTGATATAAAAGTAGAATTAGCTTTTGTTTAATTGTTTCATATCTACTGTAAACATTATAATTGATTATAGGAAACAATATCAAATGTTGCCCCCTACAGATGGGGTAATTCCTGATCATTGTCATTTCTTCTTATAAATAGTGTATAAAATAGCTAATAAGTAGCTAATTGTATTTTCTTAAATAACAGTTCATATTTATTAAGTGGAACAACTATGAAATATATTTTAACTGTCATCACAAAATTTGTTTTTAACTGTATACAAGACTGTATTCTGATTTGCACCATCTCTGGTTTGTTTTACCATGCTTCGATCTTAATTTTATGTTCGTACATTGTTAGAATAATTTTTAAGTTTATAAATTAGCCTAGTATAAATATGGTGAGAAATTATTGACTTGAAAAGGATACTAAGCTAGAAAGCAAAATTAGTGAATTTCTTTTAATGATTGAAAAGGAAAATTTCAGTGTGAAAGCTGCTGCCAGAGCTGTTGAGTTGACATACCTTACTTAACTTTACACTTTCACTTAATGAAGTTAAAAAATCCAGCAAAAGTAACCCATGTGGGAACTCTCTTATATTTCAGCAGAACATGAGAATGAGTTGGCTGATTGCCTACAATGTATGGCATGATGCAAAGATTTTTAGGAAAATTTAAAGTGTTTATCTTGTAAAGTGTTTATCTTGCTTGCTTTTAAATAAATTGTTTTATTAGCTGCTTAAACATATCTTTTTTGTTTATTTGTTTGATCTTGATGTCTTATTTGTTAATTACCATTATATAATTATTTTTAAACAGCCCCTTTACAATAAAAACTGGTGATCAGTAATTACCCCAGAAGTGATCAGTAATTACCCCAGAAATGATCAAGACCAGGGGTAATTCCTGATCACTAAAAACTTAAAATCTTTTAAATTCTAATTAGATTTTCAAACAAAAGAAGGTGGCATAGGACTCATCTCATATAGCCTCAAACTTCCAATAAATATTAAAATTTTATCTTGAATAGTTTTTTCACAAAATAGATGTTTGCATTTTTTGATCAGGAATTACCCCAGGTAACCCTATGTTTTGTTTAATTGCAGAACACAAACATATTCAAGACATATTTTATTATATAAATGATCTGGAAAATATAAAAAAAAGAATATGTTGTTATAAGTATTGCCAATTTTTATTAACAATTTATCAATTATTAGGATTTCTGATTTGAAAGATTTTAATTTCTATTACAAAGCTTCTCTTTCAAGCTTTTTAGAATGAATGAAATGATACATTTTTATACATATATATTATTAAGTGGTACATTTTCAAAAATTCAAGTATAATTTTTTTTTGAACTTTTGCATATTTTTTTAAAATTTTGATGAGTTGCTGTATTAATATAATTTGATATATTTTGATTCTTTAAATAAATTTGGACTGAAAAGCTTTTTTTTGGACATCTAGCACTGCAATATCGTTAACTAATACTATAAATCAGTGATTTTCAATGTGTATGTTTAAACTGTAAAGGTGTCTCTCAGTTTCTGCTGAGGTGACTAGACTATAAATTAAAATTTATTGGTTGTAAAAATAATATAAAAAACTAGTTGCATGCAAAAGTTATTATCTTCCATTTATAACTTTTTTTATTTATCACATATTTAAATTATCCAAAATTAATTCTCAAGGTATTTTACGAATACTTTATCATCCAATTTCGTGTAAAGAGTATTTGTCACCTCTTTGTCTTCTTTATATGCGTACAATTTTATATAAACCTTGATGAACTCTGTTTCAAAGTAAGAAGTAAATCTTTATTTATACTTTAAATATATCTTCATGCTCATTTTGTAATGCTATAGAAGTTCTATATTAAAATTACCGATTATTGTTAGATTTAAAATGCAAAATAACGACTTGAATATTACAACTTGACAAATAACAACTTGAAAACAAACTAATGACAATTTAAAAGCAAACCAATGATAACTTGGAAAGAAGTACAAGGTTAGAGTTCGTTACATATCAAAAAATTTTCTTTGAGTACATTTTAATCCTGACTATATTTTGTTATCTTTACTAAGATTTCATATGCAGCCTTGTATTTACGCATTTAGTTGAAAATTTCAGGGTAGAGTAATTAGTTATATTTACATTATTTTATTTGGGTATTAGAAAAGACACTTGCATAAGAAGTATACAAAAAAAAGTGGATGCTAGGTATATTGAAGTTTGAATTTATTTTTATTTATCATATTTACCACTAAAACATTACTTTTAAATTATTTTAGTGTTATCTTAATTTAGTGTGATGCATTTTAATTCATTACACAAAGCCACTTGACTAATATTTTATTTATTAGAAATTCGAATATATAGAAAATAAATTATTACTATTAAAAAACTTTGATTATTTGGCAATTAAAGAAATAAGCTTTAAAAAAAAATAGTCTTCTTACATTTTTATTTTTGTATTTTACTTTGATATACACAAAATGCCTAACTTTCTGTAAACCAATTTCAAGTTGTTCACTGTGTAAGTTATTGCTGTATACTGAATAAAGTTGTGTGCCACTATCCAATCTCAAGTAAAGTCAGTTTTATTTTCAAAAGATGGATATTTTGTTTGATTACATTTCCCTTATTTAAAAAGCTTGATCAGTTGTTTTAAAAATTAAAAGTAAATGTGCTAATAAAATTTCAGTTGCCAAATAGGTAAATGACTGTAAAATGTATATTTCTTGCCCTTTAAGAGTGCAGTTTTTAGCAATACTTATTAAAAAAATATAAAATAAAATAAAATTAAGATTATTTGATTTATTGGTTCAAATGTGCACAAACAGCCAGTCTATAATTCGCAAGTGCCTGTTGCAGCACTTGATGTCAGTTTTCGGCTCATATGCTGGTTTGGAATTCTGAATCTTTACGATTTGCTCCCTCCGAGCTGTGTAGAATCATTGTCTAAATGAAATACTCTTGAAGTATTCCTAATTTAAATTCTGTACAATTTTTTTTATACAATATTTAAATTGCTTTATGTTGCAGAGTCGGAAGTCAAAGATGGGGGACTCCAAGAGACAGATCGTAAAGTAGGAAAGAATGAAAATGAATTTGAAGAAGCTGAAGTGGAAAATGGCAGTGCAAAAGATGCCAGTCAGGATGCAGCTTGTAATAGCAATGAAATGGGAAATAGTAATAGAAATTGCAATTTATTTTAAGACAACTGTACCCGAGTCTCTGATTACTCAGTAGTCTAATTTCATTTTATATTATTTTACGCTATTAAAATTAAATACTTTTTTCATCTTTTATTTAAATGAGAAATTGGCCACAATATTAGCTTGTTTTTCATCAAACTTATAAACTATCAAATAGTTGATATAAAATATTTTTAATAATAATTTTGTTGCATTATTTTCTTCTAATTATCAATACAGAAAGAGTGAACTATGTTATGGTGCAAATTTGGATATATCAAAACCAATTTGTATGTAGTAAAATAAATCAGGCAAATCTTTGGATAGGGAGGGTTTAAAGTTGTATCTAAATCAAGTCAAATCAGATCAAATAAATCAAAATGTTAATTAATACATGTCAATCCATATTTCGTTTCTGTTATAAAAAAGATATTTTAAGTTATTTTTGAAGTAACATAGACATTACTTCATCTAATGAATTTGCCTTAATGATTCATTTTTAGAATTCAATTGTCTTTTAATTCATAGAAATTTCTTTCTGTTTTTTTTGGGTCTTGATTTGTGTTAAGTCTCAATTCTAAAGTCATAAAACTAGTCAATTATGCTATTCTGTCCTTGGCTAAATTGCAAAAAATGTTTATTTATCTATTGTTAGTCTTGCTACCAAATTAAGATGTATTAACTGTGATATTGATGAATGCTCAAGGTTAAAGTGCAATTATTGCTGATGTTGAAAGTTGACATATTTTTGTTTTTTAATATTTGCAAGTTAAGACAGGTATTTTTGCATAGAATTATTTTTATATTTCTTAATTTTTTGTTTTTTTTAAATTTATGAATGTTAGAAAAATTATATATCTTTGTATTTATTTTGAATAGGATTAATAATGAGGCAAAAATATTTTACTTTTAAATATTCATGTATTATATTTATTTTGAAGTATTTTTTTTAATCTGTATGGACAACTTTTTCTCAATATTACACATGAAAATTTTAAAAATATTTAAAAAATATCTATTTTATAGCCTTGGTCACCAGTTTCATTTCTTCTGCGTGACAGTTTCCTCTCATATTTTAAGATTCTTTCAAATAAAAAAAAAAGAATACGAATATGCTTCCTGGAACATATAGAAAAACTATTTCTTACACTTCTGATATATTTTCAGCTTGTTTTGTCAGCAATTGCATAATTTGCTTAAAAAGGATTGGACATCCTAAATTAGTTTTATGTTTGAAATGTAAATGGTACCACAATTTTGGGGCATTTTATAAGACAATATAGCATTTCAGTCATAAAAAGTATCAAAATGATATGTGTAAAATTCTGAAAAAGTTTTATGTGTGTGACAACTATCACTAGAAATTAATTTATTAGTTCTACGTAGAGAATGGTCAAACCAATATTCTTTTTTCAGTTTATAGCATAGCAATGTTAATTGCTGACCAATTTTAAAGCGAAACATAAATATTTGCCCAAATGTAAATATTCGCCTCACTCTCTTTCTTGATTTAAGTGCAATTTTTTTTAAAGATATAAAAGTGTAATAATGTTACCTACCAATATATTTTTTTTGAATACATTGTTTGCTATTATGCTATACATTGTTTGCTATATAACTGCCACTGCAGTTTTATAAAATTTTTTTTACAGAACTGAGGCAACATTTGTAGATTAAATTAGTTTAACGTGGGAAAGAAATTCAATGTATGTCAAAAGGTTTTTCATTCTTTCAGTCAATGTATCTAAATTCCTATGGTACAAATGGAAAAAAAGTTTTATTTTTTCATTCTTTAACTTGTTGAATTTTTATGCATATCTGAATTTTTTAATATTGGCATTCAATGTATATAAATACCCAGTGAGGACAGATATAATGATTCTGTATATTTCAATGCAATGTTATAATATATATTTTTATTTACATGTTACATTATTATCTATATTTACTTCTTATGTTGTAGAAGAGAGTGTAGACATGAGCTTTTTGTTTTGGCTCAATATACTAATTATAGTACAAAGTTTAATCTATCTTAAATTGCTCTCTGTAGGTATTTAAATATATCTTGATCTTTTTTTTTTAAAAATATTTGTATTAACATTTTTCATGTGCCAAAACAATTTGATAGCTTTATTTATTGAAATATATCCTTAAATTAAATCCAATAGTGTAACTTTACGCAGTCCATACTCAATGTAATGACCCTTTGCCATTCACACAAAAATTGATGTTATAACATGAATAAAGAAAAATACCATACTCATACCTAAAAATGCTAATTTTGGATAAATATTGCTATGCTTTAATGAGAATTGTAAAGCTAATAAAATAATGCTCAACCTTATTTATGTTTATATATGTATAAAAATCCCATTTGAAATAATGCATGATTGATAAATTAAATACATTTTTTTTTCACTTGGCGGCCGCTCTCTATAAATAACATACGTTCAAAGTTTAAAACAATTTTAATCCAGCAGATGAGATGTTAGTAACACATGTTTTAACTAAAAAAAAATCTCCCAAAGGGACTAAAATTACTCAAAAAGAGAGAAAGTTATGTTTGATCAATTTATTGTACCTTTTCGAAAAGAAATTAACAATGGTTTTAAAAGCAACCTCCTAGTGATTGTAAATGGGATTTAACCCAATGGTGGTTACATCCGCAGAAAGTCATAATTAATTTATTCTCCCAAATGCTTGTGTACGTGAAAAATCTAACCCCATTTTCTGTTTTCTAACAGTCCTGTACATAGAAGAAGCCTCAAATTATTTTTATGCTGAAACACCCATTTATCTAGAACAGGGTTTCTTAACCTGTGGTTCATGAACCCCTTAGGGGTCCATGGGTCATATTTTGGGGGTCCACCGACAACTCCTAATTTTTAAAACGTTTGGATCAATAATATTGAAATAACATTGATCTTTTTTTCTTTCTAAAGGTGATAATACATACATATTTGAAACTAGGTGATCGAGATACCTCAAATTCAGTACGGACTGCACACAGCCCTCTAATATCCCTGTCTTTTTTAACATCCTCCACTAACCGGCTTTCAGTTTGCACCATCAGGGCCAACCCCCTGATGACGTCAGCTACACTATTTTTACTATCCCCTTTCAAGCTACGTATATTTGACACCTTGTTACTAGATCTACTCACCACTCAGGTTACTAGATCTAGAACTTTTTACTAAGAAGAAAGCTCAGTTTTTGAAATCTGGAACATTAGACAAACTTGGATTTGGTATTCCACAAAAGCCTCTGGTTGAGACATCTCTCAAAGTTGCATATCATATTGCTAAAAGCAAGAAACAGCATACTATTGGAGGGACGTTAATTAAGCCAAGTGCGCTGGAGATTGTTGAATTAGTTTGTAGATTGGAACAGATAAAAAAAACTTGAGGCAATTCCATTTTCAAATGATGTGACACATTCAAGAATAGTTGAAATTTCTTGCAATATCTTGAAAAAGATCATCGATGAATTGAAAGTTTCGCCATTTCCCTTTAGTATGCAACTGGATGAAACTACAGATATCTCGAATTATAGTCAACTTTTTGTTTTTGTTCGTTACGTCTCTCTTGATACTATCAAAGAAGAATTCTTATTTTTTGAGTCTCAATTGCAAACTACAAAGACAGTTGATGTTTTAGCAATGTTAAATGTTTTCTTTACCGAACAAGACTTCGGCTGGAAAGAAAAACTTCATTCACTTCGTACAGATGGAGCACATGTGAAGCTTGGCAGTAAATCTGGTTTTGCCCTGTTGGTAAAAAAAGTCTCCTAATGTTCTTGTTACTCATTGGCTTTTACATAAACATGCGCTGGCAACAAAAACTCTTCCAACCAGCTTAAGAGAAGCATTATCAAAAGTTATTAAAACTGTACATTTTATTAGACGTAGAGCTCTTAATCATCGTCTCTTTAAAACGATGTGTTAAGAAATGGACGCAGAACATGAGGTACTTCTGTAATACACGGAATTGCGCTGGCTGTCACGAGGGCAGGTTTTGAAACAATTTTTCATGTTGAAGATCGAATTATCACTTGCTCTAGAAGAGAAAGATAACTCATTCTTCGAATATTTAAACAAAAAAGATTTTACCTATAAATTGGCTTACCTGGCAGATAATTTTAACCACAAGAACAATATAAGTCTTTTAATTCAATGACCCGATGGATGCAACTATTATGGATGCAACTGAGAAATTACAAGCATTCTAATTGAAGATGCCACTTTGAAAAAAATAGAATTCAAAATGAGATATATGCAAACTTTTAAATGCTGGACGAAGTGCTTTCTCAAAATGGATCTTGGCAAGATAATTTGTTACTGAATAACTTAAAAATAAAATCTGTGAACACCTGAAAGTACTTCAAGTTACATTGAAAAAATATTTTAATTTGGATGAGATAAAGATAAAAGATGAGTTGTGGATTTGTCATCCTTTTCTTTGTGATATTGACTGTATCGATGATATGAACCTTGCCAAAGATGAGCTTATTGATCTTAGAACAAAGTCCTTGCTAAAAATGAATTTCGATTCAAAAACACTCGGAGAGTTCTGGTCTTCTGTGAAAGAAGCCTACCCATTGCTTGTAAAGCGAGCTATTTCAGCTATAATTCCGTTAGCTACAGTGTATCTTAACGAAGCCGGACTTTCCACAGTTGTGACAATAAAAACAAAAAATCGTTATCGATTGAATGTTGAACATGTTATGCGCATAGCTTTGTCGAAAACCATCCCTCAATTCAATTTATTAAGGAAAAGCAGCAACAACCTTCAGACTAAAAAATTTAATTTTAAATATTTTGTATACTATTGAAATCATAAAATTAAAAGCTAAAATAAATTAAATACTAAAAATTGATGTTTTTTGCAATTTTTTTCTCAGGGGGGTAGTCCGTGACTTCTTAAAAAAATTTAAAAGGGGTCCATTGTATCAAAAAGGTTAAGAAACACTGATCTAGAATAATATAGGAGAAAAAATTTACTATTTTCTCAATTTCGATAATGGAGAATTTGCCTGAGCCAAAGTTGTATAAAAAAGTGTAAACAGTGGAACAAAGCGGAGTAATTAAAAATTTCAAAACCACCAATCTGTTAAATCTAATTGTCGTGTGACGTTGCAATATACGCTTTAGTTTATCAATGGGAAGTAATTTAGATTTCACTAACGTTTGTGATTAAAGATCATGACCACCTAGAATGAGAATTTAGGGGCTCATGTCACTTTTCCTTCGTTTAAAGGGATTTTAAAATGTTTCTAACTTAATGTGAGATATTTAAAAATGAATAGCTAATCCATATCGAAACTATTGCTAAATCATATGATCCATTATTAATGGAAGCCTTTGGTTTTGGGAGCGCAAAAATTTTTGATATTTAGTTTTTGATGGGATTATCATGGGTATTAAAGAAATGAAACTTAATTTCTATATTTATATTGGAATTTCTCTCGTATATCACTCACTACTTACTTTCTAATCAGCATTAAAATAACATTGAATTACAATAAATTTGAATTTATGTGTATTTCTTTATAATAAAGAGTGGCTATAATGAGAGGTCATATAAAGGAGTGTTGACTGTATATGTCTTATAAAGCTTCATTTATTTATTTTTTGTTTTAGTTGCAATAAATTTAGCTTAATTTTGATGTGAAGTAGTTAATTCTATTTAGTTATTGGTTACAAGTTTAAATTTGTTAGTATTTATTTTTTTTGAAATATATTAAATAAAGGTTTTTTTTTTCTTTCTAGTAATGAAATGAATTAGAATGGCTTAATCAAGAGGTGGCACAATCATAATGTTTAGTACTCATTATCTAGATATGCTTAGACCTGAAACATGACGTTTTATATTGTTATTAATAATCAAAAATTTTAATAATCAAATTCAAATAAATAATATTTGATTTTTGTTATTTATAAATAGTTTCATTAAAATTCTGATATTTTATGTTTAAAATTTATATGGTTACCTTTAAAAAACATATAAAATCTTAACTTTTTTGTAATTAAGTCAATGTTTTATGTCAGTAGAAATTATTTGAGTTCAATTGAGTAAGTTTAAGTAAAATTTAAATGTTTTGGAAAATATCAATTTGATATAAAAGTTATTTAAGTATCTGAAAATTGTTTTTCTTCTAAAATCACACCTCTTTACATGCATGTTGAATTTTTAGTTATTGAAATTTTACCCTTGTTAAAAAAATGATTATTGACATATTGTGAAAAATTTTTTTAAAAAACTATGCTGACATAAATTGTTTTCTTGATGTATGACATCCTTTTTGGAAAATGTTTGCACCAAGAGTGATTGATGTAATAAGAAAACAAATTATTTCTGTGATGTTAATAAATAATTTTTTACTTTGCTTGTTTGTCCTTATTCCTTATATTAAAATTCTTTGACTTTTATGAGATTTTCCTTGGATACGCAATTTTCCTTTTATTGATGCTGTACCATGAACCTTTTTTACATATGCTACACACCAAAAAGAATTTTAGAAAATTTCTCTTTAAGTTTCCAGTTCCTATGAAGACTGAAATCATCAATCACAAAGATAGGTTTTTCGATTTGATCAAATTAAATGAAATAAACAAATGAAAAAAATATCAACTTTCAAATTTTTACTTCCAAGGACAGAGCCAATTCAAATTCGAAGAATTTCTTCTTGTGTAAAGCAATTCGATGGAAAACTGCCTCCGGATTGATTTCTACTTTTTCATCATGGATTCTGACAGAGCACATAAGACTTTATTGGAATTACACAATTACTACTTTTAAATTTAACATTGCCGAAATCACAACCAATAGTATTTTTACAAATTATATCTGCAAGTAGACAATTCATTTTCTTGTCTTCAATCATTCCTGTTGTTTAGCGTATGACTTATCACCTAAGGAAAAAATGTTCTCATTTGTACTTAATTGTTTTTCCTGCTATTTATTTTTCTTTTTAAATCAATGTTAACATGCATTTTTCCTTGTCGTTAATTCTTTTTCCATTTTGATATTAATACTGTTACCTGGAGCAGTAGTTTTTGTAAAAATGAGTCGATTTTTAAGTTATTCTGTTATAAAAACAAAGGATTTAATATTTTAAAAAAAAAAGTTAGAAAAATGACTATACTTTTATTTTAATATAAATGCTTATTTTTTAAATAATACAATATTTCAAGGTAGACAATCTATCCAGAATTTTAAATAATTTTTTTGTTATCACTCACTAGATACAGAGTAACTAACTTGGAACCATTTCGTTAAGAGGCAAGCAATGTGATTAAAACAATATACTGTCTTAAATAAATTTTTTCTAGATTAATTTAACTTGCTTCAACTTTAATACATAGTTTGAAATTAAACCATACTCTGTTAGAAAAAAATAATTTTATTTCGGTGCTTCGAATAATAAGAACTTTGATTTTTAACTCACTCAACTAGGTTTTAAGTTCTACTTTACGTTACACTTAACTTTTTTTTGTGAACAAGAGAACTTGAGTTGAACGCTTTCTAATATGAGTGTTAATTATGCATTTAAAAGTGGTTTACATTGCACTGTAATGGAATTGCAACAAATTTGCTCTTTATATTTCTTCGTACACAAATATTTTTAGGCGGTATTGGTATCAAAGATAAAATGTATCGAAATTAAAGTAAAATAAGTAATTTTTTTGATGCTTTATTTGTCTACTTAATTAGAAATCAAAAAAGAAAAGAAAAATTGTACATATTGTAGTTTTTTTTAAATTAAAAAAAAATAATTGAAATAATTTCACAATTTTTGTATTTTTAACGAGCTTATATTATTGCGTATTTTTGTGTTTAGACAATGTTGTGGTAGAGACATTTTCTTCACGTTCCTGGAATTATTTCAATTATTTTTTTTTTAACCAATATAAAATGAAAGAACTTAGAAATGTTTGTTTTGCTGCGTTCTACCTAGGAAACCAGATTTTTATTCTCGCTACGTTTCAGAGTGCTGACTTTAGAGTAGTGAGAGTATAAGGTGCTTTTTCTACTTTAAGGAGCTGAAGAGTAGCTAATGATAAAAAAAGCTTCCATAAGCACCACCACTTGTGGGGGCATTATTGCGCAGTCTGAGGACAAACCTAGCACAAAAATTTCAAGTTGGACTGGTTCGACATGCAACAGAAAATATTGTCGTACAGTTTATCATAGTCTGCAGCGCCATCTGTTGTAGAACTTTGTAACGAATTTTTAAACTTGTAGCGATAAAGCACTCCTTTACTGAGCAAAATGCTGCAAGTTATTTTAATAACTTATTTTAAAATTTAGTGATTTCTAAGTTTTAATTTTTAGTATGCCTGGTATTTAATTAACAGCAATAAAAACTGATACTCTAAATGTGTTAATTTAAGCAGTGATCTTGTTGATGTTTTTTTTGCTATTTATTGTATTTTTTAGATAGATCCCTTTTTAAATTGCCTTAAAATTAAAACCGAAATGAAATTTGGAAACTGAACATAAACATTACCTTTTCTCTGATGAATAGAAGTATGGTTCATTTTAACACTTTAATGAGGTTGACGCAATATCGAACGATTTTATTTAACTATTTTAACAGAAGAAAAAAAATCTGTAAGTCATCCTAATAAAGTAAATAGTTTACCAAATCCTGATGAGGAAAAATGTGGTTTTCTATGCTTAAAGTGGAAGTTTTCCCTCAGGCAAACATTGAATATAGTTCCTTTTTATTCCTTTGTTCTAAAGCTTTTGAGAAAAGGTTTCACAATTTTTATCCAGTTTTTAGATGAAAGCAATTTGCAAACCCGATGTTCTCAAAAAGAAAAGAAAAAAAAGAAGAAGAAATTTTTGTATGCATAAAACCAGCAGCCCAAGCTTATTGAATTGTATGACATTTTCTTTCCGCTCTTAGCCATTTTTATCTTTTTTTTTTTTAAACCTAAAGTTTTGAATGTCTTTATGCAAAAGAATTTTTCGCTTATACGTATAACAAGCGAATTATATTATACAAAAACATGCATCACAAATACCTAAGATGATTGTTTTAGTTTCTGCGAATACTTAACGTAATATTAGATTACTTAATGAATAAATAATTTTTTTCATATTTTTGAAAAGAAGTAAAGAAAAAAGTCAAATGATGCTGTCTATGTTATTTTAAACTCGCAGAATGCACTGAAATTCATCTCGATTGCACATTTTTGGGCAAAGTTTAATACCAAGTATTTTTTTTATCGCGATTTATTGAAAACTCATTTTGGAATGAGTAAAGGGTCCTTGGTCATAAAAATCTTTGGAAATCAAAAATATATTTTTTCTGCATAATTCTCTAGACACTCAAAAACGGCACAGAGTTCTATTTTTTAGCATTTTATAGCACAATAAAGGTCAACTTACTAACCAGGTTTGAATCCAATAGATTTTTCTGCTTGGATCATCTTGGCAAGGGTTTGTGTTAAACCTTAGGTTTACACAACAATTTGCAACAATTGCATTTATTAGGGCTCTAAGAAAGTCCTGTTGCAAGACAGTTAACAAGTTGTGACCCATCTCAGAATATAACACATTTACGGTTTTTCACGAAGGTCAAAGATGGTCACTTAGAGATATTTTATTTTACTTTATAACTGTCGACTCAAGTTTAAATTTACGACTACTAATTTTCAACTTTGTAATTACGTAGCTTTGTAATTTTGAACTCTATCCAGAAGACAAGAGGACTCCTTGATCAAGTATTAAGCGAAATTTATCTTTTTGGAAGACTTTTCGATGTAACTAACCCCTATTAGCGTTACACGGCGAGAAAAACCACGAATAACTTCCAAACTTCCACGGGTAGCGTGACGGCAAGGGGACTCTAACCCATGTACCACTGAGGATATTTTTCGTCTGCACTGCTGTCGGGGCGTACCGGATAATATTTTCATGTTAATTTAAAATTTCGTTTGCGTTAAAATTAAATGTAAAAATGAGTATTTTGCGCCTTATCTTGTCCATAGAGTTGGAATAGAAGTCAATCAATCCCACTGTTATACTTCTCCATCTCTCTTTATCTGAAGCATCAGAGTCCCCTCTGTCACGTGCTCCCACTCCTTCGGCTATTTTGGCTGAGAAAGCAGGACGTCGTGTAACAGTTGAGATGAGTTCTTTTTTAAAAATTTTTTTATATGGTAGATTCGTGTTTTGTATTTATAAAGGCAATGGAGGAATGTCAAAAGCGTTTAGATTAGCGAAATTACTGAGGACGATTTGCGAAACAGTTAAATGCTGGCTCATTTTTTAAACAAGACTTTGCTAGAGTAAAAATTGCTTCAGAAATTTATTATTTTTATTTTGTATAAACTGTAACAAATTGTTACATTTTAACAAAATTACGAAAATTTTAATTTTTGAATGACTTTAAAAATGGTAAGAATGCATTTTTCGATAAAATTTTGAAACTAAACTCAATTTGATCCAACTCAACTTTATTAATCAATTTGATGCAGTGATTTTGAGAACATCATTTTGTAACAGCCCTGCATAATAATTTTTTTAAATCGATTTATTATATTGAGTTACATAAAAAACGTATTTAAATTTTAATCTAACATAGATTTTAAAATAGTACTGCATCTTATATAATCTTATATAAATTATTGATTTATATTTTGCAGGTATTTGAAATTTTGGAAAACATTTATACGAATTGACTTTACACAAGTCAAGAAATCGAAACATGAAATAGAATTTTGTAATAAACAAAAGCTGCATCGCTTTTGAAAAAAATCTGCTCTACTATTTTGAACTTTCCGATTTTATTTAAGCTTTACATTTCCGATGATAAGGTTAACCAACTTTAATGCCAGTGCTAATATTTTAAATTTTGCTAATTAAAAATTACCAGACGGTTTCAACTTAAAAAGATCAGAATGATTTCATTAAAAAATGTATAATTAAGTGTTAAAATACTTTGCCATATTTATCGAATAGTTTTGTAATAATCTTTCATAACCCCTCTTCTCTCTGAGCAAATGTATTTTATTAACTAATCCAATTCAAAGCAAACTTCTAAATTTAAAAAATATTGAATAAGTGATTATTTCAAAAACAATATTGAGAGTAAAAAGAAAAAAAAAATGCAACTTAAATAAGCAACGGAGGAAAGTAAGAACAATGTTCCAAACAACTTCGCCATGTACAAAATGTCACTTGGCTACTACATTTTACCCTTAAAATGAAAAAAAAAGTTGTATTAATCACGAATTATTCTATATAAGCATTACTTTATGCTTAAGTTCTGTTCTCATATTCGTTTATATGTACTTGTAAGATAGCTTTAAAAGTATAATTTTGGATTTTAGAATAAATAAACTGGAATAATAGGGATTCATATGACGTTTTAAGTAAAAGCAGAACACACTAAAAGTTCATCCAGCAAATTAAACAATTGTAATTTATAAAAATTGTAAGATATTAAATAAATAAAAAGTGATAAATTAAGTTATCTATGAAATGTATAAAGTCCTTTTTAAATAAATTTTTTAATGCAACCAAATTCAGTACAGGTAACAAAGATACTTTCAGATTTCTGATTTTAAAATTGCTTTATTGATTTTCTTCCTTTAAAATAACAAGGAGAAACGGTAGGTAAGAAATTCTCTCTCGACTCGCCCTCCAGTCACGTGTTGTATCCTAAGGACAAAAATTATATTGATACGCATGCCCCTATTTTCATTCAATGTCTATGGTTTTTTCACCCTGTAAATTACCTACACAAATTAAATAACGATTTTCTTATTGAATTCATTCACTTGTTTACTATCGTTGGGTTAAATTAGCGAAAATCGAAATTCTGCTCCCGATTGATGAATATGTGTAGGTCGTTAATCGAAAAAGTGCCAGGCTGCCACTCAAATTGAAAAGCCTTTTCACAGAGTTATTTTACGCTAAAAAATCTTTGCAAATTTGCTTCATATTTAGATCTATATATCTGAAAATGATATAATTTTGAAAAAAAAAAATAGTCAGTTCAAAAACGTAAGGTGCTCACTAAAAGATGTGAGAAAATTTTCAGTTTTCTTAGAAGTTTAGTATGAAAGTATGACTCTCTACGTTTTTCGTTTTTGGCCTGACACTAAATTAATTATTTTCAACTTTAAAGTCCTTTAAGAAAAAAACATAGTTTTACAATTTTATTATTATTCTTTTCTTTTTAGTTTTAGGTTTGAAATATGAACAATTTAGCTACTTTAAAAATGCTTAAAAATTCAATCGAAGAAAATTTTTGTTTATTGATAAATTATGATTGTGATTGTCAGGAAACCATTGAAACTTGTATTGTCATCAAGCACTTTGCTCTAGCTAAAAGTAAGCATACGTAACTTGTCGGAAAGTGGTCAAAGTTGATGATAATCTCTCACTGGTGAATATATAGTGATAAATTTTGTTTGTTACAGGCTGGAAGCAATTGAAACTTGTATTATTATTTAGCATAGAGCTCTAGTTAAAATAATCTTAAAGCTAGTCAGAATGTTTATTGACGACGCATTCTTTTTGGTGATAATGTGGCAACAAATTTTGTTCATCGAACAGGAAACGATTGATTTATTGTTATAGGGCATGGAGCCTCAGTTAAATTTAAATGCTCTAGTTGACAAGAAAGTAGTCAAAATTTTGAATGCAAGATTTTATGGTCAAAAACATAAACGTCATAAAAACATAGTCACAAGCATATCGTAAAAACATAGTAACACTTATTTACCATTCGTATTATTAGCTGTATTTTTGAAATTGAGTAAAGAAAAGATAAAACTCTTTGAAACTAATGGACATCTGTGTGTGCTAAAGGATGTATTTTAAGTTACAAAAATTCCTGTATTACTTTTTTTCAGCAAAAGTATAAATAAATATCTTGAAATTATATGCATTATATTGTTTTAATTCTAGTATTTTGATGCGTTACTATTTTAATTGATTTTAAGTACAATTTAATTATTTATTTGCTGAAAAGATCATTCTTTATATATTTCCTCTTCACCAAAAACTGTATAATGTCTTAACTTTATTATTTTAAATATTTTTTTTTGAAAAGAACATTCTTTAAAGCCACAAGATTTCCTGCTTTTTCAATTACCATCACTAGTTAAATATTTAAGTTTTTTACTATGTTAGACTACTTGTCTAGACTCATTATTTGCGTTTCTGCCAAACCTTTTTTTTCCGTTTAACTAAGCAAACTTAAACATGCTGACGAAAGCAACATAAAATATGGGAATTTAACTCACAATGTTTCTATGAGGCAAACATTGGCACTAATGCGAATAGTAGTTAACCTGATTGTAATATGTTTTGTGTTATTTTCACGATTAAAAATACATTTTGTGAATTATCACAGTAAAATGTATTTTATAATCTCTGAAAAATAAGTCTTTTGACATCTTAATAGTTAAAAGTTTTGAAAGGCAAGCTGTTTTTTTAATATTTACACAATTTGTGGAATTGGTTGAAAAATAAAATTTCAAATGCATGTTTCTAAGGAGAAAAACAAAAGTTTTATACAATTATAATTTATCTAAAAAATTAAACGTTCAAATTTTGATAGTCATGCTGTTGTAAATATTAAGAATTCTTAATGTTCGTATGTCCACATATGAAGCTGTAATGTCCATGCTTTATTTTTGACCCAACTAAAAGTACTATTGAAGTAGTTATTAGTCATGTGATGTTATTAGACAAAAGAGAGCTTTCGATGAATAATATATCGTTTTTGATGGATTTAAATTTAGCAACCTATAATAGGAAGGTAAATAGGACTAAATTTCGTACGATAAAATCTCAATTATAGACGCCAATTATAGGATAAAAGGCGCAATTGAATTATCTCTCTTTCTCTCTTGCAGTATTATCTCTTCTTTAAAGGGAGGAAGAGGCTAGAAATAAATCTGTCATGTATACGCTGTAATTTAAAAGGTCAATAAAAATCCCCATCAAACCTTCAAATCAATTTGTAATTATTATTACATGTAGGATATTTACTAGGCTTCAAAGTGACTACTTTTAGTCTAAAAGCAGAGGTGAAGTAAGTCGCTAAATATTTTTGCTATGGGCCGCAATTCAACAATTGATATTCTGTCCCATTCTTTGCACTAAGATTTTATTAAGCATGCTCAAGTCTAAACTCTAATCTCCAAGGTAATCTCAAGTCTAAACTCTAATCTCCTAAACTCTAATCTCCAAACACAAAAATCTACAAATTAAATACGCTAATTTATCTACAAATTAATTAGCGTATTTCGGATTATCCTTCGGAATAATTATATATATTCATTTTAATTCATAGAAATCAAATCATCACATCAAAAGGTATAAAGTATTTCGTTTTTCTTGTTAGGCATAACTCACAATTACGTAAAACAGCACTTAAAAAGAAAACTTAATTTTATTAGAAAAATAAATATTTTTTATGGAATCAGTATAAAGAAAATTATCAAAAAATGTTTGATTTTCAATGAAAGAAAATGTCATAATGTTGACATTTTTCGAAAAAGTTGAAATTTTGCATTGCTTATCAAGTTTAAAATGCTTGTAGTTAAAAGTATAAGAAAAATTTTATAGTAAATCAGGTGGGTGAATTGCAATATCCATTCCCCTTTATTTCACTGAGCGTTCCATAAAAACACCGTTTAGTTTCGTTGTTTTTGAAATAGAATAAAATAAAGGTTTTTCCCCCACTCTATTGGAAAACCTTTTTTGTACGAAGTAAAAGACGATATAGATGAAGAAAATGAAGGAAAAATAAATTTTTCTTCCTTAAAGTTACTATTTTTTTTTTAATAAATTGGTAACTTTTAAAGCAATTTATAGCCATTAGGGTAATCTTCTAGACGTATATTGCATTTAAATGAAATAAGATTTTATCATTATGAATACTATATGCAAATAAGTTAGCGTTAACGAAGAAACAATTTATTTTATTAGTTTTGACATTTTTCTGCTGTAAGTAGCAGAAATTGAAAATAGTAGAAAAATCATTTTAAATTAGCATATTCTCTAAGGCTTTAGAAGTTTTATGCATTTTTTAAAATTGTTTTTTCACCGTTCAAAGATGATTATTCAAAATATGTATTTTCAATAAATTAACTTCGAACTTTTACCTTTCAGATCTTTAAAGAAGATGAGACAAGTTTGCATAAATTATTCTACTAATTCCTCTCTCTAGAGACTTAATATTTTCTTTAAAACAGCTTGTAACAGCTGAGTAAGTCTATACTTTCAGACGTTTTGAATGTTTCTTTTTGTCTGAAGAATAGGATGTTGAAATTTTCACTTTCTTTAAATTGATAAAATATCATGAACTTACTACAATAAGTGCGGTAATTAGTTCCTTAGATTTTATATTATTTTATTTTATAACCGCCGTTGAACAGCAGACCCAATTTAGGGTTTACGACTACTAATGTTCAACTCTGTAGACTTGTAATTTTGAACCCAATCCAGAAGACAAGATAACTCCAGGGTCAAGTATTGGGAGAAATTTGTCTTGTAAGGAATGAAATGAATTGAGAAATTTGTCGCATAAAAGTCCCCACACCCGAAATAATATTTTATTTTACAACCGTAGTTGAGCAGCTGACCCAATCTTGGGTTTACGACTACTAATGTTCAATTCCGTAGACTTGTAATTTTGAACCCAATCCAGAAGACAAGATAACTCCAGGATTAAGTATTGGGAGAAATTTGTCTTTGTGGAGGACTTTTTGAAGGAACTAACCCTCATTTGCGTTACATTTAGAGGAAAACCACGAAGACCACACACGGTTAGCTTAACGGCAAGGGGACTCTAACCCAAAATCCGTCCACCACTGATAAAATTTTACGTCAGCACTGTGGTCGGTGCGAGCCGGGTGCAGAATTCGAATCTACCAGGGATTCGAACCCGGGGCACCTCATTAGGAGACGAGCGCTCTATCCCCTAAGCCACCACGGCTCTAGTTCCTTAGATTAGAATAATTCTTAGAGCATGATAGATATGTCCGTTATCAAAGAATACGAGAAATTATTAATTGCTTTCTTGGAAATTTGTTTTATTCATATAAATGATGACTTCCTTGTTAACGATATTAGCTCCTCACCACTTTGACATATAGCTTGGAAATACATTTTACCTTGATTTTCCCTTCTCTGCCTCTGTGGTTTCTCTTGGTTTCCACTTAATCTCTTTCTCTCTCGGCTACTGGATTTTTCTACTTTTGCTTCTCACCTTTATTTTCCTAAGACAACTTTACGTTTTTAATTTTAAATCAATTTTGGTTCTTCTCATTCACGTCTGTCTAGTCTTGAAAATGGCACCCGTTTTTATACACTTAAAACATGTCGACTGTTTTACTTGTATACAAAGCGAATGAAGTTTTTAATCTAGCAATTAAGAATCTGTGCGAAAAGAAGTAACATAGAACGAACTATAAAACTAAATATTTTTGTAAGGTAGGTATTATGTATCTGGGTTTAAAAATTTATTTTTACCCGGGAATGAATAATCGACCTGTGTTCTACTTTTGAACACTGAGCAAAAATCATTAAAAATGGTGACTATCACAGTTTCCTCTTCTTTTTTTTTTTTTACACTGCAAAAGAGTTTCCATAAAATGCACGGTTATAAATTAGAAGCTGGGTTGCCAGTTTAAAACTGACTTAACTACAATAAATTTCCATCTATATCTATATTTCTCTTACACGGCGACAAAAAAAAGCCTCATTACAACTCCCCGAATGGCAACGCTAGATAACCGACCAATGATTGCCGCTAAAAATGTCACATGCCAAATCTAGCTGAGATGGCTCAACATATAGCGCTTCTAAAAACGGAAACTGAAATAACCAGAGAGAGCATAGGCTAGGCAGAAGTGAGTAGTCTTTGTCGATAGATCTCTATTTTAGTATTTTGTCGAAAGCTCTTTTTTTTCACGAATGTGTATATTATGAATTTATTTGACGATTTTTGATTCATATCACGAATTTATTTGTTTTACTAGAATTTATTTGTTTATTCAGGTTTTTCCATTGCAATTCACTTATTTCAATTTTTAATAGACTTAATTATAGCCAAAATTTTAACCTTTTTAAAGAGATATCAGTTTTAGAAATTTTATCTTAAGATTTTATATTATAACACATTTCTAATAGGTTTAACGAATTACATGCCATTTATTTGAATTCAAATTTATTTTAATGACTTAGTATTTGCTAAAAAGATGTATTTTTTTTTAAAAAAAAAGTTGTTATATGGATTTGAATGTTTGTTTTGAATTCTTAGAATTTTGTGCATTAACAATGGACCTAAGTTAGTAGCGAGCGAAGCAAACCATATAAGATTGCACAGCAATTTTCGGGGGTTGGCGAGCGTTAGCGAGCAGGGGGCGCAGCCCACTAGTGTTATAAACAATTTAAATTCATACTTGAAAAGTCCTGAACCATAAATAATATACTTCTAAATCGTAATGTAGTCTGAGCAGTACCGTAATAACAACAGGTACTTCTAGGCTTATGAGCAGAATGGAACCGTAATTGGAACGGCGGGAATACCGTAATATAAACAGTTCAATCCCTCCATATTTTGAGGAACAGAAATCTGACTGTGTCGAAACAAAGGTATGTTTATTAAGAAAAAGTACGTTTTTGTATCTGATTTTATTTCTTGAAATTTTGTGTTCACTAATCAGTTAGCATATTTAATGTTAGGGCATCAAATCCTAAATTTTTTGTTTCATTTTGCGCACTGTTCATTAGAGACACGATTGAATAAAAGTTTTGTCTTCATAATTATTTCAGAAATTCTTTAAAGCATTTCCTTTCTTAATTTTTGCTCTTTTATTCCATAAAGTTCTTTCCTATTCCAAATGCTGTTAAGAGATGTAATGTCCACTAAATGGATTCATAAGATTACATTCTTAGTTAAAGAAACCGATAACATTTTGGCCTTGTTCCAAAAAAAAAAATCTTCAGAAATTTATTCTAATACTCGATATACTCTTAATGATGTGTGAAGTTTCTTTTTGTAACTATACATGTTTCAAAAAAGATATTATGGAGTTGTTTACGAAAGGTTAAACATTAAGGTTATTGATCCTAGCAGGAGCAAAATGAAAAGGCTCTTAAGTTTTCTCTTCTTTGTTTCGTGATAAATATTTGTTTTCGGATAATTACTCAGAAAATCCGAATAAATCATAGCAAATTTAACGAGTCGGTGAAGAGTTCAATTTCTTACCATTTTTCTTTCAATACTAATTACTAAAGCATTAATTTTGAAAAAAAAAATTGCTTCACTTTAACTTTATTTTATTTGAATTATTTTAATAAGTATATCTGGTATATAAATTATGTGCTACAAACTACAGGGGATGAAAAAAATAATGGAAGCTCTTCTATGCTTATACATTTTTTTATATTTCTCAAAAAATACTGAAAGAATCATTTTAAGACTTCAGAAGTATTTACATCATGCGATTTCTCATACTTATCAATGAAGTTTAAAGCTTTTAGAGGCCTGAGGGACAGACAATAAATTACAAACGGAAAATAGTGTGTTTGAACACCCTATGTCAAAAAATGTCGCAAAAAACTTGTAACAATTATTTTAATTATTGCGTATATGCAATAATTGCACAAAATCTCGTAAGCCTAGCGTAAATGTTTATGGAAATATGGACATTTTTACAAAAAACACATTTTTTTATCCTCCGTTTTTTTTATATAAAATTACGTTTTTTTTCTTTTATATTACGTTTACGTTTTTTACGTTTATTTCGTTTTTTTTAATAATATTAGACAAATTCTCAAAACAACTCGTTACAAACTCATTACAAACTGGTTAACTATTCAATAAAATTAGACAAAATTTTCAGAGCTATTTAAAAAATTTTTCCTTAAAGTTTGAAAAAAATCGTTGAAAACTGTGCAGTTTATAAATAATTACAGTAGGTCTTTTATACTGCGCATGCGTGAAAAAAATTTTTTTTTCCCTTCATTTTGTAGTTAATCGTACTTGGCAACAAATAAAAAAAAGTCCAATTTCGATATCTTAAAATTTTTTAAAGTTGCAAGTAATTTTCTAAGTAGTTTCCATATTTTCTAAGAGAAACTCAAAGCTATAAAGCTTTTTCAACAAATATTATTTTGTATCATGAGACAAAATTAAATGACAAGTGATAATGCCTTACACTTACAATAAAGGTTCATACATCGAAATATAATTGTGTAAGGAAGGAAAACATGCGCAAGAACAGGTTGTTTAATGGGGGATGATCCCCAACAATGATGGTGTCATTTTTAATAAATCTTGTTGAATAGTAGAAAATGAAATTTGCGGAAAACCCCTTATCAATTTACACTTTCTATTAAAAAGTACGAAAACTGCTTAGAAAGTTGCTGGAAACATTTTAAATTTTTATGATATTCAAATCGAATTTTATTTATTAGTTGCCAAATACGATTCACTACAAAATTAAGAAAAACTTAAAAACAAATAAAAAATTTTTCAGCACAAGCGCAGTATAAAGGAGATACTTTAATTACTCTTATCTTTAAAAGTTTCAAACTTTAAAAATAAAATTTAAAAGTTTGAGAAAATTTTAAAAAAATTTAAAATTTTTTTTAAATTGTTTATAATCTATAATTATCAATTAATTCAATCCTTATGATTGCTAATTATTTGTAATAAATAAACTTTGTTTCTTTTATTTTTGCAAGATAAAAACTTCCTTCAATTTTTAATTTCCACGAAGTAACTTCCACAAAATTTTTAAAACAATTCGAGATTAAATATTAATATGATATGAATACATACCAGTATTATAATTAAATAAAGCTTTACAATGATATTTTTTCACGGTATTCATTAATTGATATTAAAATTAATTAAGCATCCATGAGTAGATGTTAAGAACCAACTTTTTAATTAGAGTAAAGGAAAAGGAAAAATGTAAACACGAAAGAATATGGAAAGAGTTTTTATAAAACAATAATTAAGGTTTAACATTTTTAATTGAATTAAACCATTATGATACGATTATTCGTAACAATAAGCTTGTAAATTAATTTAGATACTGATTCCAAATAACTAGTTATAATAGTTTAAAAAAACATATTTTATATTTATGGCTTGAATTAGTAATGACTTGTGGTTTGTTTGTTTTTAGTAAAAAAAAAAGAAAAGAAAAAAGAAGAAGAAGGAGAAAAAATAAATAATTACGTTAGTATTTTGCTTAGATCACACAACAAAAGATTAAAATAACTTCTCTTAACAGAATAAATATCTTTGTCTTACTTTATGCTGACTCACAAATGTAAATAAAATTTTAATTGGATGGAAAAGCATTTTGAATTTCTTTTTTGATGGCTCTAGAGACATTCGAGTATAAATATAATACCTTTAATTGGAGCAAATTGTGCATTTCTTTTCAATGCTATTGTTTTAAGTAGTAATTGTATACAATAAGCTCTGATGCTCGTTAACGTAAATATGAATTAAAAGTTAATTGAAGCATGTTTTTTTTAAATTAATTTCATAAACTCATTGAATTAAATCATTATGATACGATTACTCATGAAAATAAGCTTGTAAATTATTTTAGATTCTGATTCCAAATAACTAGTTATAATAGTTTAAAAAGAAGCATATTTTATATTTATGACTTGAATTAGTAATGACAATGTGAGTAAAAAATATTGATTGCTTTCATTAGCAAAGCGTTACTACGAATATAAATAACGGTAATATATTTACAAATTGCTAATATTTATAATGAGAAAGAATGTTTGGTCAAAACTACCAGAATCTGTTAAAAATTACCGTGTTTCTGGCTCTAGTTGAACACTAAAAAGCTCAGTAATTTTTACCGAAGAGCTTTGGTAATGATTTATGTAAAATTAGCAACAGAATATGATTTTACAATTTGTGATAAAATTTGATAAATGCGATAATATTATATTTCGCAATTTTGTTATGATACCTTAAAACATGGTACAAAAACCATTTATTCGGTTAAATGTACTCTTCAGTTTAGTATTTTTTACTTAATTTGTGTGGTAATAAGAACTATAATTTTGAAAACTGGAAGTTCTGGTAAACCATTATTATATGAACAAAAAAATTACCAAATGAATGGTTTAAATACCTTACATTTTAGTTTTATTAACCAGACTTTTTTTTAATCAGGAATGTCATTACCATGCAGTACGGTTACCATGCAGTATTTATAGCCTTCAGATTAGTTTTGATATTGAGAGAGTGTTTGCAATGTTTCTCAGGACAAATATGAGTAAAATAGTAAACTGTATAGAAGTTTGTATTGCAAATAAATTAAAGGAAAAATCCAGATTAATTAAGCTTTAGGGTGCACAACGTTCACTTTTTTTAAAAAATAAATTTCACTAAGCAAAGAAAAGCATTCCTGCAATGGCTCGTAGTGGTGCAAGGGGGTCATGGCTCCGTAACGTCCCTTCCAATGACATGTGGCAATTTGGTCAGTGTTATATACGGGTTGCCTTTATTTCCCAAACTGACATGTTTTCGTCTATTCGAAATTTGGGGATGGAGGGGGGGGTACCACAAGCCGTGACTGAGGATCGAACTTCAGACCTTTACAAAAACAGCTCAGCGTCTTTAACCACTGAGCCATCACAGCTTTGTTTTAGGTAAGAATTGAAGCAATTATTCATTGCATGTTCTTAACTGGAAATAAAGGAATAAGGGCGGATATTAAATAAAACATAACCACATTAATAATGAGTAAAATATAGATCATAGAGTATAGAGAACAGTATTGATTATCATTAACATGTAAAACTTGAAACACAGTCATGTAAATGTTTCACTAAAGGCATAAAAATAGTTCAATGCAGTTATAAAATTATGAATAGAAACAATGATTAATTTAAAAAAAAAAAAGAAATAGTGCCCAAACCCATTCAAATTTTATACTGTAAAAGGGTTTCTTAAAATTGAGCAAGAAGCTCCACCACAAATTAGAAAACCTTATGTATTCGTTATTGAATGTAGTGATATGAAAATTAAGACAGCATATACTTATTTTTGAGCAAAATGCGTTGTCTCAAAAGTGATGTGAAGGGGAAAATGCAAGAGAGAGATGTTCGGTGGGTGCGACAAGATTCGAGTCAAGGATTTACAATCTCATTGTAGCATGCTCAAACCACCATACTTCTACAAGTAGAGTTAGGAAGCTTTATACAATGGCCTCAACAACGACGCTTCATGGCATACTATTTCCCATTTCAATGGTACAAAGGGTAGGAATGTGGAAACTATGGTACCAAAAGCTTGGTCAGGAGATCAGTAATTTTACTTTCAATCTTTGCTTATTTTTCTATCTTGAAAACTTTTACTTAAAACTTAAAAACTTTTTTCATGATGTGACATGTACTATGTAAAGCTTCCTAACACTTCCTGGATTTGAGCGCACAATCTTGGTAGTTGGAGCATCCTACTATATATATGATCCCGGAGGTCCTTGGTTCCAATCCTGTCGGCAGATATTTCTCTCATACATTTCATCCTCTGCATTTCGTTTGAGACAATGTATTTTGCTCAAATGTATATGCTACCATGGGAAAAGGCCACGACCATAACTAATTTAACAAAACATTTATTAAACAAATACAGGACAGAACAATTAATACAAATGAGGAGGCCAATGGCCTCGTAAGCGTCCATCTTACCTCTTTGCTGCGGAGGTATACATGAAAATCTGACAGCTGTTTTAGTTAGTGATTAACGGGTTAGGAGGTGCTTTATGGTGTGTGTGCGCATAAGGTGGGAATGTACATTTCCTACACTACTCTGTTTCATTTTTGAATATATCGGGTTTTCAAATTCGACTGTATTTGTTTCGGAGCTATTTTGATACATTCTTACTCAATTTTAAAAATCCCTTTTATGTAGTGAATTTCATGGTATCAGATTATTAAAATATAAAGGTAGTGATATACTTCTGATATCCATATACGATTACAAACTGAAAATGATAAGAATTTTCAACATTTTAAAGGGGGGTTGTAACGGGAGAAACATTCACTTTACTTTAACGAGTTTTATTGTGCCGAAGCATTTTTGTTGTTGTTTTCTTTGTATCGCGCCTTTTCATGTAAGGCGCCACCTCTTCTTAATTTAAGATGATCTATCATTTTAAAAGCTTTTTTAATTATTTTTCTTTCCTTTTAAAAACTTTGTATAAAATTATCGTTCTTATTGGAAAGGGCCTTATATGTGGTTTAAGACCATTTATTTCGAAAAAAATGGCAGCACTTTAAAATGAAGGTTCAATTTTTTAAAAACTTATGTTCCGAAAGAAATTAAATTTCTTGTTCATTTTCTAATAATTACGCAAGAAAAATTTTTTTTAATCAAAAAAAGGGTGACAAAAGTTTTTCAGGATAGAATTAAATTAAAGGGAAAAATAAGAATTTAAGTAATTAGACTTAAAAGGCTTCGTCTCGATGTTTTCTATTAATTCAAAGCATTAAGTTCTTACAATATAATTACTAATATTTAAATACATAATTGCTCGTAATTTAGCTAAAATATTTCAAAAAATACTGTTCTATATTTAATTTGAAAGGAACTTTTTTGTGTTTAATTGTATCACCAAAAGATGTTTTAGTAAATAAATAAATAAAATGCTGCAAAAAGTTAAGTATTATAATAACGTGAGGCAAACAATTGAATGTCAGGATAACAGGATATAAAAAGTTAAATTTCATAGTAACAGTACGTAAAAAGTAAAATATCAGAAAAGTAAATGTCAGAAACAAAAACTGGAAAATGTTTAATGCTAGAATAACTGAATGAAAAAAGTTACCAGAAAGAAAAACATGATGTAAAAATTTTCATAATTTGAAACTAGTAAATAATTTCGAACTTCATTACATTGAATTACAAAGAAATGACCTGGGTAAAATGCCTCGGTGAATGAATACGTTACCTGTAAACTTCTGAGAGTTTTCTAATGTATAAATAGTTTTTTTTTTTTACATTTTCTTCCATTTATTTTCATTGTTCCATTCATTAAAAGCTAACAAAACTGGTTGGTAGTTCGACCGGAGATTTTAAGAACAATTCTATTCAAATTTGGACAAGAAAAAATAATGATACAAATCTTGATTCCTTCACCCTTTCGGAATTTTTTTTTGTAAAAAGGTGACTTCTTAATTTGCTTTTCTCTCCCCTAAGTTTTTTAAAAAAAATATTTAAAAGTTAAACTTGCAATTCATCCTACACAGTATATTAATTAAGGATCAAAAAGCTATAATGTAGTACTCTCATTATCGAAAAATAAAAAATCTCTAAAAATATTTTTTTATTCTAGTGTGTTATCATTTAAAAGAATTTTCTCTGAATTGCTGTATCAGAGGCATTACTTATTATTGCACAGTAAGATTAAAATGAAAAGTTTTTTTTAGTCTCTTTTGTATTAAGTTTTTTTTTATTTTTAGAAAATTTCAATTGAAATGTTAAGATTTATATCTGACAACATCTAAATTTTCCATTTCTTTTTACTTTTGTTCGACTTTTGATTTTCATTGACTTTTTTACTCAAGCGCTGGCTAGGAACATTACATAAAGATAAAAAGGTACGAAATAAAAGTACATACCATTTTTTAAAATAAAGATCTCGAGCGAGAAAAGTTACTTTTACGCAACAGCGGATGATTTGTCTATATTTAAACAAAATAACTGAGAAAAAAAATTCACGAAAGCACTTAATGCTACAGCTTTCGAAAAATCAAAGTTTCAAGGCAGAAAAAGAAAAGCTCATACTGTGTTACAAATAAAAATTGTCTTGTTTGCTCATCAAACTTCAATTACTTAGTTACATTTTTGAGAGCTGATTGCATATTTTACAAGTTTCTCAGTTATTAATTTTCGAACTAACAAAAGTAACTTTTTTTAAAAATTTCATCATGCTTCCTCTCCATTTTTCAAGTTTCAAAGTATGATCGTTTTGGGCATCAAAACAAAATTTAACGTTAAGTTAAACATTCAAAACTGTGACAATGGCTCTTACAATTTCTAATTGTAGAGCGATGAATTTGACAAAAGAACAGTTAGTACTTCAATTTTTCTTTTAAATACATTAAAGTTTTTTCCCACTTTTCTTTACTTTAGATACTTAGTACAATTTTTTGAGACGAGCATATTTTAAGTGTCAAAAAAAATAACAATAAACCATGAATACTAAAATTATAATCTCAAGACTTTCTTCATTTTAACTTAACTTAATCTTTATTCTATATGTTAAACATAAATGAATGTATTAAAAAATAAATGAGCGTATTATAAGTGTCATTTTACAATAACAATATTCATGAGAAGAAAACTTTTGTTCCTCTTGCAACAAAAAACAACTTAAAAGAAAATATTTCAAAAAAATATAAGCAGCAAAAAGAATGAAAATCTCCCAAAAAAGTGTTTAATTAATTTCCCAGTGTTTATGTTTCGTGTTTATCTTGAGTTAATTAGGTATGTAAACAAAAGTGTTTTTTTTACTCTTTGTCTTTTTGAAACAAATTTATCTTTACATTATAATAAAATGAAGAGTTTGTCTGTGTGTGTGTCTCTCTCTTTTATAACTCCAGAACCGTTTGTTTTATCATCCTGAAATTTGGACCAGTTGTAAGGGGAAAATTAAGCCCCCTTCTTGTCTGAAATTTTCAATTAGTTCTTTCTTTAAAGTCATATTAAAAATGGAATTTTCTCATTGGCTTATAACTCACCATTGATAAAAATGAGAATGCAGGCGATTTTCTTTCTTTTAAATATTTTGAAGATGACGTCAATGATATTTGCTAGTTCATTAAAAAAAAAGAAGTTTTTGCATGTTTCCAAAATATTGAATTATTTTCTATTCGTTATGTCAGATAAATTTAATGAACAGCATGAATATGATAGCATTGGTGAATTACGTCACCAAATCAATATTTCTAAAATAGTTTTTAGAAGTACTAATGAAACCACTTGTTTATTTAATTTTAGTTATGCTCTTAAATCGTGTTTCTGAAAAACTCAATAATTTAAAATTAAGAGTAATTGGGTACTTGCAACTCGAGAAGAAGAATACGCGATTAGACCCCAACTATGCGAATTAAATCAGATTTAATTGGATACCTGCAGGCGATGTCAGGCTTGTGTTTCGAATCTGATGTTTTTCCACGAATGCCACGAATTATACACTCTGACGTCACTTACAGGGGTTCAACTGAAATAATAAGTTACGTATGCATCATAAAAACATGACCGCTCCCAATAATACAAAAAAAAAAAAAAAAGACACATAAGAATATACAACACAGAATATACATACGTTTTTGTTTTTTCATTGTGTTTGTTTTGTTATTCAGTATTTTGTGTATGTAATAAGAACATACATACACAAAATTAAAGCAAAAATAGTACTATTTCGTATAAGAGAAACTCAAAAATCGCGAAACTCTTATTGATGTCATTGAGGTTTGATTAAATTTATTATTAGGTAATAATTTAATTTAAAAAAAATAGCTATTTTCTAGGAAGCAAAAATAAAGGAGAAAAGGCACTTATTCTTTTAGAAGAACCGAGGAAAATCGCCATTAATTCCAAAGAGGCTTCATTAATATGTATAAAAAGTAAAATGTAATCTGTGTTTGAAAAAGAAAATTTAATGGAGATATGGTACTTAGTCATTTAAGAGAAACATAAAAAATAAAACTATTACAGGCGCCAATGATGTTTTATTAATTTTGGTTAAATGAAGAAAAATATGCCATGTACTATAAAGAAAAATTAATGGAGAAATGGCTTTAAATCGTTTAAGAAAAGTGAAAGAAAGTGGCATTTTATTATTGACGCTATTGATTAATTTTGGTAGTATGCATTACTGGTATTAGGATGATTTGTGTAGTTTTAATAGGTACGAAATGAGCAAATATAGGTACAATGCATATTAATATATTTGATGCCTATTAAAACTCCATCAATACTGGGAAGCATTTCATATAGATAGCATGAAAAGATGTTTTCTACGGTCGGTCCCCCTAAAGCTAAGGTTACTGACTCATTTTAGATGACTGCCTACTTTGCTAGTCGAAAAATTTCTATTCCCCATATATTAAATTTCTTAAACAAAAGTTTATTCAAAATTTAAAAAAAATAAATTATTTAACATTATTAGCAAGATTTTTTAGGAAATCTTCAACATGTACTTATTGCAACTCACAACAAGACATCCAACACTTAATTTTTCAATGTCCTAAATTTCAAACACGACGAGGCAACAATTTTCACAACAAAACAGAACACCAGATTTACTCTAACCTGACCTGCAGATCAATCATCAAGGGCATTATCAAAACAACTTTGGAAGATACATTAAACCCAGTGTAAATTTTTACTTACTCTGGCCGTCCAACTACCGTATGGATCAGCGTTTCCATATCCCCAGAGTCAACTCTAATTTTTTTGCTTTAATTACCTCATCACCGGAGACTCTGGTTCGGCGATTTTGATTTTCAGCCAGGATGACTATCCTTTAAACTGGACTTTTAGTGACTTTAAAATTTTTGAAATCTCATGGTGTTCTTAGGTTGGATTTGAACTGTCCTCGTCATTCACACCATTTTTATCTACTTTTACTATTTCAACACTATTTTTGGTGATTTTACTATTTGTAACTCGTTTAATTGTTTCCTTAAGAGGCCATTTGCCCTATGATTAATTTTTAAATTTTATACTATTTGATTGCCTTAATATAAGGGTCTGTTGACCTAGAATGGCAATATATATTTTATTTTGCTTCTAATATTGCTGGTGTTTTAAATTTAATTGTGCTTTTAATCCATATTTTAGGGTCTGTTGACCTGGACTTTTTATGACATACATGCCAGATATATTTGTCATGTTTTCTTAAATATTCTGATATATATTCCGATATAATATTCTGACTAATTGTAGATAGCTAATTTTGTTCAACAGTATTGCTCGCCCGCAAAGTTTACGGGCTGTTGCTATATGACTTTTGTATTTTATGTATTTTATGCACGTAATGTATTTTATGTTCTTTAATGTTTTTACTTGGTTTTAATAAACATTTACCCGTATGCCCTGAAATGGGGCAGGTCGGGGTAAATATTTTCATTAACATTATTGATATGCTATTTTAATTAATATTGCTTTTTAATTGAAAATTCCTGCAGGCCAATGAATCTATATTTCAACTTTTATTTAGCCAGTTTTTTATTAAAGTAACTATCACGTAAAAATTATAAGCATTCGCATGGAAATGAATTCAATTCAATGTATTTCAATTAAAGTTAAGCAAACAATTAAATTTTATCAATTTGAAAATTAAACAACGTGTTTTTCACCTATCTGGGAAAAATGTACCCCATGTTTATATGGAAGTAGAATAGAAATCATTTTAATTTCATAAGAATATCACAGAATCCTTAAACATAAAGTAAATACTACACAATTTTGTAAATATTTAATCTCGAATAACTGAATTTGAAATATAATTGCTTCTGCCATATTTCACCGACAAAAATTGATCTTAATTGTAAAACGTTCAAATTTAGTTCGTTTAGAATTCTTGAAAGAATAGAGAGAAACACAATAGTGAAAATTAGAAGGAAGAAATGTGCACAGGCATAAAATTGTTTAGATGTTCCAAATTATTATTGAGTTGTCACTGTCTGTAATTTATATGCAGCGCTTATTGAAACTATGCAAATACGTATACGCTTATCGTTATGTGTTAAAAATTATTCAGTTATGGACAATTTTGCCTAATTTTAAATTTGATCATGATGATATATCTGTAAACAACTTATTGAAACTACGCAAATATGTATACGCTTATTGTTATGTGTTGAAAATTATTCAGTTATTGAAATTTTTTCCCAATTATAAATTTGATCATGATGATACATATACGAACAACGTTTTGAGAGAAGTACAGTGAAATTTGACGTTCATAAAATATGGAGTTATAGGCAGTGGGCTTTGACATGTAAAGTTTTTAATCAATCATAATTTATTTACAAGGCATCTATACTTTATCTAAAGGCACTGTGCAATGGCAAATAATTGTTGCTAACTTCAAAGTAGAGTTCAAAACATTTTTTAAACAGATTCTTTTAAAAATCCAAAACTATTTTAACATTATGGTCATAAATGAATGAAAAAAATATCAAAATAATTAGCTAAAAATTAAAAAGAAAAAAATAAACAATCCGAAAGTTAAAAAAAAATAATTGAATTTTCTAGTGTTTAAATTTTTCTGGGTAGAACAGCAAGCAAAGTGTTGTCTTTACTATAATTGGCTACTAATCCTTTTTAATTGCTAAATTAGAAACTGCTTAATAACATACAATGTATGCAGAGTTATATATGTATTAGTTTTTAGATACAATACAAGCGAAAGAATTAATATTGATGTGCACTCGATGTTTCAAATAATTTTTTTCTGAATGGTGTGCAAATTTAATAGAAATTCTTAACGCCCCGCTTAGAAATTTCTAACAGCCCCCCAGGTGGTGGTAGCATCTGCACTGGAAATGTATGCTCTAAAGGAATAAGTGCCGGAGAAAATCGAGTTGTTGTGGTAACTTTTGGCTATAATGAGTTGGCCTCGAGCAAACAACATCATGTGAAATGATTCGGAATTCAGTTAATTTTTATTTTGATGAAATGAACAACTGAAGCGTGTTTTGCTTAATAGAATAATAGGTGTCCTCCACGAAGGCAAATTTCTCCCAATACTTGATCCAGGATTTCTCTTGTCTTCTGGATTGGGTTCAAAATTTGAACATTAATAGTCGTAAACCCAAAAATTGGGTCGGCTGTTCAACGATGGTTATAAAATAAAAATAAAATAGAATAATGGAGAGCTGTGATGGCTCAGGGGATAGAGCGTTCGCCTTCCAATTAGACGGACCGGGTTCGAATCCCATTCGATACGAATTCCGCATCCGGCTTGAGCCGACCATAGTGCTGACGTGAAATATCCTCATTGGTAGACGGTTCATGGGTTAGAATCCCCTTGCCCTCAGGCTAACGGTGGAAGTTTCTCGTGATCTTCCTCTCCATGTAACGCAAATGCGAGTTAACTCCATCAAAAAGTCCACCACGAAGGCAAAATTTCTCCCAATACTCGATCCAGGAGTTCCCTTGTCTTCTGGATTGGGTTCAAAATTGCAAGGCTACAGA